>NC_048286.1:1369869-1473212 GCF_009762535.1 Notolabrus celidotus | reverse complement strand
TGGAGGTTTTAGTGGAGGAGGGAAATAAACACATCAGTGAACTCCAGCAGAGACATCTCAGCGTTAGAAACACGATTTGGGAGGCCATCTGTGAAAAGGTGAATGCTGTGAGAAAAAACAGAAGATCTGCCCATGAAATGAACGCATCTACTCTACTCCAAAACACAATCAGTGTTTTGTTGGAGTTTAGAGAGCGATTTGATGAGGCTTAGTCTGCCACTCTTGCTCTAGAAAAGTTAGGCGTCACTTGGATGACGACAGTCGCCTCACTGACGCAGAGAGCAACGTTTTCAATGCCTGATATCATCATCCAGCAACTGTCCCAAAGATTCACCAGCTTAAATGGAACTGGGAACATGTTTGAGTCAATTCACCCCAACACACTGCTGCAAGCACGAGATGAGGAGTTACGCAGAGCTGCCTGGCACAGCTCAGTGAGCTGCCTCAGTGAGCGTTCATTCTCCAAGTTAAAACTAACTAAAAACCCCTTGATGAGCACGATGGGACAGAATAGACTGAGTGGACATGTCATGTTATCTATTGAGAATGACAGATCAAAGAAAATGGACATACAGTGCATCGTGGACAAGTCCGCGGAGCTTAAGGCTCGTCCAAACAGTGGTGAGTAGGCCGAGTACTTCATATTGATTTTTTGTTTGTATGTGAACATGTGGGCCGCTGTGCCAATTTGACTAAACTTTATATCTGTTGATACAGTGACCTACTGTGCTCTCATTATATGAAAAAGTTAAAGTGGGTGATGCGGTCGCTATCCGTGGTGCTGAACTGCTTTGAATTTGTGTTGTTTTATTATTATTATTTTGTTCTCTTGGTTTGATTGACTAAAACATTTAGTAATGCTTGTAAGCTCCTCTGTTGCGGGCATGTTGTAAAGCGATGTTATGATGAGCTTTACAGTGACCGCAGCCATGTGTGCGTAACGCTGTGCCAGTTTGCACCTGCCTTTCAAACGTGCTAAATATAGACGCAAATACAGCGCGCGCTATCTGCTTCAGGTTTGATAAATCACATTGCGTGTGCTAAATGATTACATTTGCATCTCCTCCTCCCAGTATTTTGCGCGCTCTGATGATCTACATGTATTTTGCATATTCATGAAGGCAAACACGCTAAATGTTTTGCGAGTGCTATTTTGCTCATTTGAAAGACGCAATCCTCGGTGCTCCCGGTTAGTTCGTCAGCTTTGCGCGCGCTATCAAGTTAGCACGTGTTTTTATGCACGCAAACCTTTAGTACATATGTGTCAAACTCAAGGCCCGCGGGCCAAGTCCGGCCCGCGGGGGCATTATCTTTGGCCCGCGAGATAATATCAAATTATTTATAGAGCTGGCCCGACGGTATTTTGCACGCACCACTAAAACTACAAGTCCCACAATGCACTGCATGTCAATCGAGGGCCCGCACGCGAGAGCCGTTACCCAACTCCGCTCATCATCAGCCTTATGAAGCTAGTCACCTGCAGTCAACTTCCAGCTTTCCCTCTCCCCCAAAAACGGCTAAATGAAAGGTGGACTTTTAAAACAGGGGGGTTCAAGGCAGGTGGGAGGCAGAGTATAAGTGCGCAACAGAGGAACTTTTGGGATTAAGATCAATGCATGGCACAACTACGGGGAAAGATCTCTTTGAAGAGGTATCCAGATGTGTAAATGAAACGAGGCTGCCTTTGGATAAACGTGTGGGACTGACGACGGATTGAGCGGCTGCAAAGTGCAGGCAAAAGAGTGGATTAGTGGGCAGGATCTGGGAGAAGATGTGGGAGGAAAACAGCGCAGGTGAGCTGACAGTTTATCACTGCATCATACATCAGGAATCACTGTGTGACAAAGCCTTGAAAATGGACCATGTGATGAGCACCATAACATGAGCAGTTAACTTTATAAGAGCCAAAGGTTTAAATCAGCGTCAGTTCAAGTCTTTTCTGGAGGAGTTAGGTTCAGAATATGGTGACTTGCCCCATCACACAGAGGTGCGATGGCTGAGTCAAGGAAAAGTGCTGAAAAGGTGTTTCGAGTTGCGTGAGGAGATCTGTCAGTTCATGGAGAGCAAAGGGAAAGACACAACAGAGCTCCGTGATACAAAGTTGCTGTGTGAAGTGGCGTTTCTGTGTGACATCACGAGCCATCTCAACGCGCTCATCCTGCAGCTTCAGGGGCGGGGCCGTGTGATCACAGACATGTACGCTGCAGTGAAGGCTTTTAAAACCAAGCTGCGCCTGTGGGAGACGCAGATGCTGCAAGAAAACTTGAGCCATTTTCCGTGCTGCCGAACTACCTGTGTGAACAACTGTTCTCTTTGATTAGGTAAAACAAAACATCTCACAGGAGTCGTCTTACTGATGAACACCTTCACTCAATCCTGAGGATTTCCTCAGCTCAGAGCCTGATCCCAAACATTGATAAACTTGCATCCAAGATGAGATGCTGAGTATCTGGCTTAGACTAGTGTGCATCACAGAGCAGCAGACTGAGCTTTAATATGTTTCCTTTTTGCACTTTTTCTCACTACCACAGGGCATTTTTTGTTTTCTTTGCAGAACTTTTTTTGCTAATGTTGTTGACCTGTGGAAAAATATTTTCATAAGAAATTAGTAAAGCTCATTCATTAGATAAGCTGCAGATTGAGCAATAAGAAATGAATGCAACATATTTTTCATTTTTTAAATGTTTATAGCAATAACTTAAGCTTTGCTAATTCAATGTTCAATATGTGCAATAAGTTCATTTCAATAAGTTTTGCAATAAACATTAAACCAGTCCGGCCACTGACTTGCACCGATTTTTTTATTTTGGCCCTCTGTGTATTTGAGTTTGACACCCCTGCTTTAGTAGATCAGGCCCTTAGACATCTAAAAGTAGCTCCAGCTCTTAAACACAAGCAACAAATCATTAGCTAACAATATATCATGTAAGCATCATAAATGCAATGTGTGCAAAGTCACATCACAGTTCACGCAGGGCAACAAGTGACCTGAAACACTGCACCGCTTCTTCTTTGGATCTTGTTTTCGACCTCCAGGAAAGTCTATATGATCTCTCTCCCCTCTCTCTGCCTGTCCCATTAAAGTTACTAACCATAGACCTTTATGGAGTCCCTGAGCTCCCTTGTCTCGTAGGTTCCTCTGGATCTCTGCTGCTGTGGACGTGCCAGACTCCAGCTGCTACAACTCCTACTATCCGTCTCCCCACTATCATCTCTATCTCTCTTCATCTCCCTCTATCCCTCTCTCCAACACGGTCTCAGCAGATGTGTGTCTAACATGAGTCTGGTCCTGCTGGAGGTTTCTGCCTGTTAAAGGAAGTTTGTCCTTGCCACTGTAACTTGCTAAATGCTGCAAAGTGCTCTGCTCATGGTGGATTAAGATGAGATCAGACTGAGTCCTGTCTGTAAGATGGGACTTGATCTTATCCTGTCTTGATGTTGGGTCTTTGTTAGTAATAGAACATGGAGTACGGTCTAGACCTGCTCTGTTTGGAAAGAGTCTGAGGAGAACATTTGTTGGGATTTGGCGCTTTAGAAATAAAGATTGATTGATTGATTGAAATGGCTCATTAGGTATTTGCTCACTCTAAATTAGATGTGTGTGTGTGTGTGTGTGTGTGTGTGTGTGTGTGTGTGTGTGTGTGTGTGTGTGTGTGTGTGCGCCCTGTGATAGGCTGGTGACCTGTCCAGGGTGTACCCCGCCGCTCACCCAATGGATGGATGGATGAAAGGATGGAAGGAAGGATGGATGGATGGATTTAGTCAGTACATCATGATACACAGTTTCTAAATAAAGTCAGCCTCAGAGCAGGAATATTTTTGCACTCATCTGATATGTGAGTGCTTTAAACTCCACAAACGACTGAGTAAAAATGACAGACAGCATCGTTCATGAGGGAGGAGACAGGATATGTGGTCTCCAGGGACAGCTTGATGTTAGTGTTCAAAAACATCGAACATCTGAAGCTCTGCAAAACAAACAACATCAATGCACCGTCCACACCCGGTAATGAGCTGATGGAGAAAGTTAGTAAAGTGTTCTTCCATACACAGATTAAAGAAGCAACTGTGACTCACTCTGTATTCACCTTAAAGCAGTGAAATAGTCAGAGCTTCTTTGTGTTAATCTGCCCTGTGAGCATGAAGTTAAGCCACATGTCTGCTCACATAGATTTTAAAACAAAGAAATGTTCCAAAGAAATATCTGAAGCATTTGTCACAACACACAGTGCAGGAGCTAATCACATCACACTGACAAGAAAAACTGAGCATAAAGAAATAAGTAGGTTATTATTAAGAGCTGTACTCAGCTTTCCCTTTGAGCAGCATTCATCAGTTTATGGAGATTAGAATAATTAACAGAGCAGTACACAGCTCAATCACACGGTGGAATCTAATGGGATAACTGGTATCACAAATTATTGATTTAAAGGGATAGTTTGTTTGTTCTGAAGTTGGGCTAAAGTCCACCAGATCTGTGTCTGGTCTGTCTCTGATCTGTCACAGATCTGATAGGTTTCTATTCTAGTCAATGTGTTAACTTCCACTGGATCCACACCGTTGCGTTCCGGCTGCGTCTCTGATCCAGCAGATCGGAGTCCTCCGGATCAGATACACAAGACTTTCTGCCGGATGCCGGACCACGATGCATCAATCTCAACAGAGCAGATGGAGCGGGACAGGAAGTCAGGTTTCACCAAAACAAAATGAAAACATCCGGTTAATTTTCAGAATAAAACACACTGTGTTATCACCAGATCGTATTTCACTTCACTACAACAACAAACCAAAGTCATGATGAGCGGAGCCAGGCCTGGAGTCAACAGGTCAGAGGTTTTCAGAGGACCAGAAAGACAACATGGATGAGGAGAGGAGGAGGAGAATCCTTGATTCAGGGATTACTGCGGGAAAACCTCGGTCACAGCTGTCCGGCGGTCCTGCTCCGTGCTGCGTTCTGAAAACACAACCAGTGGGTGTTGACGAATGAGAGAGTACGGAGCCGGATCAGAGACAGACCGGACATGGTCATGATGGGAGTATGGCGTTAGGCCTGCCTCAGCTCTACCTCTGCCTGTTTATAAGTGGGCCAAAAGTTAGGTCAGCGTTCAATAAGACTGAGACAATTCTTTACTTATCTTTGATTGGTGCATCTTTCTGAAAAGCTTCATTAAAGCTACTGTCTCTTTAAGGCAGTAAAAGCTAACAGTGAACAGGTCAGAGGTTTTCAGAGGACCAGAAAGACAACATGGATGAGGAGAGGAGGAGGAGAATCCTTGATTCAGTGATTACTGCAGGAAAACCTCGGTCACATGACTCCAGCTGTCCGGAGGTCCTGCTCTGTGCTGCGTTCTGAAAACACAACCAGTGGGTGTTGACGAACGAGAGAGTACGGAGCCAGACCGCAGTGGATCAGGGACGGATCTGAAGTCTGCAAATGGAGGAACACATACAGTATGTGTTGTGTCAAAGAATAGTGCAGAGGGAATGTGCTTTCTGGCGGCAAAGTAAACCCATAAAGATTTCTGAATAAAGCGTAAACTTAAACGTATATTAGTGTGTGCGTAGGAGATTCTCCAATGAACTAAATAACATCTGACCCTGTCTGCAGTGGTGTCTTAGTATTCCTCTGAAAGAAGAGGAAGAAGCTCAGCTCAGCCCTTTAAGCAGCCGGAGAACCAGAACAGAAGAACTTCTGGAAAGAAACAAAAACAAACAATCAAACTAACAAAAAAACTACCCCTTTAAAACCGAAGGGTCACAAATGATTTAGTTCGATTCAGTTCTCTCAGTTCTTGTCCTGCAGATGTGCCTGTTCACAAACAGACACACAACTTTGTTAACACTACTCACTCTTCTGAAGCTTGACTGCATCGTATCCAGCTGCATCTCCCTTCACCTCTTTAAATCTCATTCATACTCTGGGTTTATGTAAATCCATCTGAGATTTGCAGGTGGAGAAAAAGAGAGGGATTGACAGACATATCATAAGTAAAGAGCTCTAGAGTGCGTGCGTATGTGTGCGTGTGTGGGGGGGGGAGTTAATTCTGCAGAAGAAAGCAGGAAAGCTTGTTAAGAGATCAGTGGAAGAGGACGACTATGAGGGAATTTGGGCCACTGAACAATGGATGAATAACAAATGTAGGACACATACAAAGATGATAGTGCCTGAGGGAGGAGGAGAAGGAGCTCAGAGAGGAGACAAACAGAAAAATAACTAAGGACAGATATTCCCCCTCATTTATCGCTCCCCATGTATCCAGCTGTAAAATAGTGATATTTCAAAGCTCGAGTGAGCTTCAGACACTTTTTTCATTTCATTTTAATTAAAAGTAAAAAAAAAGATTTTACTATCATTCCCGCCCACATACTCATGAGAAGGCCCTGTTCAATTTCATTCTAAGCCCTGTAGTAAAAACATAATTGGACCTTATACGACTCATGTTCTGCACATCATTAGAAAAGTTTTTCAGAAGAAAGTTGGGACACATTTATTTGCAGTCTGGTGAAAATAAAGGTGTTATTAAATCTACTTGACAGATGATACGACCACTCGCAGGGAGCAGCCCCCTCGGTCAGTGGACGGAGTCAGCTCACCTGGGTATCAGCTCACCTGGGTATCAGCTCACCTGGGTATCAGCTCACCTGGGTATCAGCTCACCTGGGTATCAGCTCACCTGGATATCAGCTCACCTGGGTATCAGCCTACCTGGGTATCAGCTCACCTGGGTATCAGCTCACCTGGGTATCAGCTCACCTGGGTATCAGCTCACCTGGATATCAGCTCACCTGGGTATCAGCCTACCTGGGTATCAGCTCACCTGGGTATCAGCTCACCTGGGTATCAGCTCACCTGGGTATCAGCTCACCTGGATATCAGCTCACCTGGGTATCAGCTCACCTGGGTATCAGCTCACCTGGGTATCAGCTCACCTGGGTATCAGCTCACCTGGGTATCAGCTCATCTGGGTATCAGCTCACCTGGGTATCAGCTCACCTGGGTATCAGCTCACCTTGGTATCAGCTCACCTGGGTATCAGCTCACTTTGGTATCAGCTCACCTGGTCTTAGTACACACTGGGTAGAGTTGCTCTCAGTCAGAACTCCTCTCACATAAAGAGAGGGATGGATGGGGAGATGGATTAAATCCTTTTGAACTCAAAAAGCCGTGGCAGAGATCGGCCGGTGTTTTGGTTTAAACAGCGACCCTGTTAACTGGAGACTTTCAGCCGGATGCATCCCTCATAAACGTCTTCAGACGATCATTAAATATCTGATGAGGATATTTTGAAATCTTAATAAAAACTAAACTAGTTTGCATTCCCAGGAACTCCCTCTGTGTTTCAACAGCTGTGTAAACTCCACAAACACTGACACGTTCAGCTGAAGGTCTCCAGTTTACAGGGTCACTTTTAAAACCGGAACACCGGGAGGAGAGACGCATTCACGGTGGGCTGAGAGAAGACTACTGTTACAAGCTGCTAAATCAAGAGAATCACAGCTTCTTCTTTTGAAAAGTACACACACATACAAAAAAGATAGAACAAATCAAAACTAATGAAAGAAAGAGAAATCAAGTGAATCACAGATGTGTGTGATGTTATTGTGGACGGAGGGAGGAATAAAAACACTGCGGTTAATCTACCAATCAGACACGTTCAGCATTGCAGGCCCTGCCCCCCGAAAGTCCTGGGACCTTTGAAAAGTACTACCCCCCGGGCAGGGGCTTTTCAGGGGGAGATTAACTACCCCTGAACTAAATTTAGGTCAACAGTAGGTCACAGAGCCACTCCAGTTGGGTCCTGGATGTGTGCCTGAAAAAAAAAAGGTTAAATGTCATTGCTGCACCTTTATCTTTATGGTCATGTGTTTCTTTTTACACAATGTTATTGAAGTGGTAAGATAGTTTACTCACACTCTGACAAAGCACACAGCAGTGGCGGTAGTGCACCTTAACACTGATTGTCATCCACCACTAACTGAGAAATGTATCAGATATAGGTTGGGACCCGAGACTATAAATAATGGATGTAGTGTCCTTTCCTCATCTGTTCCTGAGCGCTGTGTGGAAGCCAATCGTCGGCGGCAGCCATATTGGAAATGCTGAACTCATCCAAAAGAGTGTGACATAAAGAGGAGGGGTTTGAGCCTCCTAGCCAACAGCTATGTGTTCCCGCCTGACAGTCAAGTCAGTCATGTCCTTATTTGGCAAAAACTTGTAATCTTAATATCTTCTGAACCGTCACGTTAGAAATAAATTCACCCCTGTACAGTGTGTGTTGACAGAGAGATTAGCTACGTAGAGCCAAGCTGTTTTTTGAACCAGACTGTAAACATGTTTATTTCTGCTGCAAAGATCGTCTTCTTTGAATGGGTGTGTATGTGGTTTCTGGTGTTTCTGCAGCCAGCCTCTAGTAAATGCTCTATCAATTGCAGTTTATAACACTTCTGCATGGACTTCATATTTGGGTTGCTGCTTGGTTGGAACCATAATTATGGAGGTGGAGTGGGTCCTGAGAATAGACAAGATGAGATCCAAGCATCTGCTGGGAAGATTTACAGTCCAGTACTGTGTAGCTTTAATGACAGTCAGACTCATAAACACATGTACTGACTGATTCAATTTTGAGAACCCACTCATTAACATGCCGTCCAAATCAACCCTACCTTCATATAAAAAATGCCTTACAAATATAAAACACTCTGTGTTAGGCTCATCTGTGTCCACACTAATACACAAATTCTACTCTGAGTATTCCTGTGACAGTCTTCCCTGTGGGTGGAAACCATCCTCACTGTGTGGATTTTATTTCCATCTGCTTGATTGACAGATACCAACATATTTGCATGACTGTGTGAGCAGAGAGGCTGAGCACCACACTGTGAGGCTGAGGACACAACTGGATGGAGAAATTGGAAATGTTACTGGGCTGCACACGTACCGGCTCTAAAATTGGAGATTTCCTGAGAGGTGGGATAACTATAGAGTCTCAGCAATCTGGCAACTGACTCCTCAATATGAAACCTCACATATACTGTATACCAGGGATACTCAAATACAAATCTTAAAGGGCCACAAATAATTGTTTCAATGAGCCAAAGGTTCATTTACTGAGGACAGTCAGACCATATGCAATAATACTGTAATATTCAAAACAAAATGTCCTTTTCGTTCAAAATAACAACAAAAATATGAACTACAGTTGTGCTCATAAGTTTACATACCCTGGCAGAATTTGTGATTTTTTGGGCCATTTTTCAGAGAATATGAACAATCAGAGAGAAACTTTTTTTTAACTCATGGTTAGGGTTGGGTGAAGCAAATTATTATCAAGCAACTGTGTTTACTCTTTTTATATCAGAATGACAGAAACTACCCAAGAAATCATACATTCTGCCAGGGTATGTATCAGTGGCGGCTGGCCAATAGGGGCGCTAGGGCGCCGCCCCACCACCCACCACAAGACATTAAAAAAATAAAAAAAAAATAAATAAATAATAAAATAATATTCTGAACTGTATGTATATATATATATTTTAAAATGAGCAAGATTAATATTGTATAGTTAAATAATTATTAGCAAAGCTGTTTCGTTCATCTGTGTTGTCTGATTGGTGACGTATGTTCCCCATGGGTTTTCCCCATAGACTGGTTTTCTCCGGTTTTCCTCCGGGGCGCAGAAATCTTTGGCCATAGACTCTGGTTAAAAGTTGTACATGCACAGTAGCTCCTCTTCAATACAAGAGATAGGGCCGTGTCGGGGCGCACCTTCCCTGCGCCCAGAGCTGAATGCAGCTTGATTTACATACCACCACCCTCCTGTCACGGGGCTGACGTCACAGCCGTCTGTCATCAAGCGCGGCTGATTGACAGCTCGAGCCGTGGGAGTAGGAGACGATCGGACAGAGACGCAGAGAAAGTAAATAACTCAGTGAAGTCACTCAAAACATCACCTTTAGAGAGGAGAACATATCAGGAGAAGCTCCACGTGAAAGAGCGTGGACCTGATCAGCCCAACATCAACATTAATCAGCAGTCCAAAGACAGAGGGAGACAATACACCCGGTCTGTTTCCAGGACCTGGTTTAGCAACAAGGCTAACTACATGCAGTGATGCTAATGCGTTAGTCCGCTTTCCCTGCCTCCTTTTCCAAACATCAGGATCTGACCCAGCATGGATAAAGACAGGTATCACTGATTTAAAGAACTTTTCAGAAAAGTTAAACTGGCAGGAATAGTAATGCTATTATTTGACAGATTATTTGTTAACAAGCATTATACACAGTGTAACAGCGCCCTCTGCTGGCGAGCATGTAATATCATTACTACACACACATTAATTGGTGATGCATGAATAATATCTACACCTCTTTCAATAAGTACTGAGACAATGATTAGTTTACACAGCTTATACAAATGGTAAACACAAATCTTATTAATCAATGATCTACTGTAGCTATTTAGCCTACTGCACCAGTGGCAGCATGAATACTACAGTCACGAGACACCATCACCATGGTCACTTATCTATTACAGGTGATGCAGCAAGACAATCAAATGAATGTTGCTGAATCTGAGAGGTGCTTCTCAACACTGAAGAGAATCAAGACCTTCCTCAGGAACACAATGTCACAGGATCGTCTCAATGCATTGGCCATGCTCTCTATGGAGAAGAAACTTGTCAAAAGCATCCCTGACTTTAACCATAGAGTCATTGAGAAATGTATTTCTCTCAAGGAAAGAAGAGCAAAATTTATGTACAAAAGTTAGAACAGTACATGACATTATAATGTTGCTTTTGCTGTTTTCGTGTATGTAAATACACTGGTGTGATACCTCAGACATTTACCAAAAAGCAAGCAAACATGTACTATTTTGGAGTTATAGCCCCCCCTGGACAAAACTCCACCAGCCGCCACTGGTATGTATACTCATGAGCACAACTGTAAATGTTGTTGTGTGTTTTTGTGTCATAGATGTGTCAAGAGTCCTGCTTGCAGCTTGATATGATGATTTCAGTGCATTTATTTTGTAGTTCTTTCCTCTGAATTTTGAGGAAATGCCTCTTCAAAATTCCTATGCTTCATCTTATAATGCTGTTTCAAATTGGAAATCTTCATCACAGCTATAGTCTCCTGGCATATTAAGCACATGGGTCTTGTGTTGGTTGGAGGGTGAGTGAATGCAACAGTTTCACTCCATTCTTCTTTCAATCATTGATTTTCGCTGTCCACTTTTCTTTGAGCAGCAAACCTTGAACACACCGTTCCACACCACGCAGCAGTGGACTCTTAAGTGACCCAGCCTGTCTGCGTATGGTTGACATGGAGACAAGCCCCGGTAAACACGTGGTGACCCGACCAAAACACAGAGTGAAGGAATAACAGTTCGGGGGCGGCCTATTGAGGGCCTCTGCTGTATACAGTACAGAGTGGTGATAGACGACAGTTTGTTTAGTCTCTCTATTTTCCATCTGATCCATTCAAAACTGAATATTTAACAATAAGTAGATTCTTAATGTGCAGATGAAGTCACCTGAAACTAACATTGACTTCCTTCTTTATTCAAGAGTGTCAGATATAAAGATTTTCTCAAAGTGAAGCATTCTGCAGTAACAAATCATTAATGTGTCGAGACATACACTACCAGTCAAAAGTTTGGAAACACCTTCTCATTGAAGGGTTTGTATTTATTATAATTATTGTAAACACTGTAGATTAATACTGAAGACATCAAAACTATGAAAGAACATATATGGAATTATGTAATGAACCAAAAAGTGTTAAACAAAGCAGAATCTGTTTTATATTTTAGATTCTGTAAAGTACCCCCCTTTTTCCTTCATGACATCTTTACACACTCTTGGTATTCTCTCAGTCTGCTTCATGAAGTGGTCTCCTGGAATGGTTTCTAATGAACATGAGCCTTGTCAAGAGTTCATTTGTAGAATGACTTGCCTTCTTAATGTGTTTGAGACCATCAGTTGTGTTGTTCAGAGGTAGGGTTAGTACACAATGGATAGATCTATTTGACTACTGTTGTAATCCAGATTATGGTAAAACCAGATGATTTCATAGTTTTGATGTCTTCAGTATTAATCTACAATGTTGGAAATAATTCAAATAAATAAAAAGATTTGTTGTTTCTTCTCTGTTATAATTCTGGTCTTTCTCCCTGTTTTTCATGTCTTGTTCTTTACTCCTTGTGTGTGTGTTTTCTGCTGTTTCCTGTTTTATTTTGTAGTTATTTCTTCCTGTGAGTCTGGTTTAGTTTAACTTCCTGTGTTTTCCCTCCTTTGTGATTGTCTTCACCTGTGCCTCCTTGGTCTCCCCTGTGTCTCGTTACTTGTTACCCAGGCTGTTTCCGAAACGGCCTGCTACATACTACCTACTAATGTAGTAGGCAGTAGGTATTGCCTACTACATACTGCGTTTGAATTTAGTATGTAGTATGACTGTTCTGTTCGATCTGTCATGCAGCATGCTGAGCCAGACTTCGCTGGATTTCCGGTTTCGGAAAGCGGAAGTAAACAACGGCGAAGCCGATAAATAAAAAGCTTATTTAGCATCCATTTATGATTTAAAAAGATAGGAAGTAGTTTATATGTAATTTGATAACTTCCACAGCACCCAAAAACGGATTTCCTCCCGTCAAAAAATGAGGAAAAAGAAAAAGCAGAACGAGCGCTGTGCATTATGGGAAACAGTACGCGAGGCAGACTGGTCCGATGCACACTGAGATATTTTCCCGAATCAGTAGACATCCGGGGAGTTTTGGCATACTGCAGATTTTGCTCTTGTTCACATACTACTTTTTTTTTTTTTTTTTTTTCTCTTCTCTTGTCTGCATATATATTTCTGGTTTGTGTCATGTTTGTCACAAACTGTCAAATATTAATGCAATTTATTCTTGCAGCAAAAGAAAAGAAAGAGAACCTTTTTCTTCTGTGCTTGTGACTGTGTGCATGCAACCATCACCATCCCTCTTAGAACTCTGGCCTATCTTTTATTGGCAGCTAATATCATGTTCTGTAAAAGAGGGCGTGCACACCTAGGTGGACCAAAAAAAAAAAAAAAAATAAGAGAAAGTGAAAGAAAGATTACATAAGGATATACAAAGGGACAGGGAGAGAGAAGGAGAGAGAGACCTAACACACTTAGATGGAGAGGGACCATCTCACCATGATGCCAAAAAAAATAAATCCGTGTGGTGATACTAATGATTAAGCAACCCTTAGTGTCCACAATCATTACTGAAGCTTGGGTCGCAGAGGGTTGCCGCCGTGCTGTGTTCTATTTGTGTAACGAGACCACCACTGGTGCAGATGAAACCACTTGGGTCAGATCAGCCGAGCGGTATGGCCCGGCACCCGGGCCGCGAGAGCAGTCAGACCGAAGGACCCAACCCGCCGCGGGAGACCCAGGCCAGGGGACAAGCCAAGGACCCAGACCGGAAGCAAATGGGTACCGCCGGAGCACCCAGGGCGACCCCCAGGTCACCCAGTAGGAGGAAAGGGGGGCGAGGGGGGAGAGATCCCGCAGCCCCCCCAAGGGACACCCCCACAACACCGCCCCCACAGCCCCCCAAGACGGGGCCAAAGGAGCCACCAGGGCCGAGGGGGCCCGGCACCAGGAGCAGACAGCCAGGCAGACGGGCAGGACCAGGACCAGAGCCCGCCAACCGGCACGCCGGAGCGGGGGGAGGGCGGAGGCAGCAGGGCCAATCCCCCCCGCCCCCCCCCCCAGACGGCCCGACGACTCCCCCCAGCCACGCCCCCCACCCACGCCCTGCGACTGATGGACCAGGCCGCGGGGGCATGGAGGGACACCCCAATGGCTGCCGTAGTAACACCCCCCCAGCCGCGCGCCACCCCACCCCCCAAAGAGGACCGCGAGGGAACCCCGGGAAACCCGGCCCCGAGGGCAGCCGCAGACCAGGCCCCCACAGGGGAGGGGGCAGCAGGGGGACGGAGGGTGACAGGGACACCAGCCACCCACCCAGCCCCGATGGACCCCCAACGAGTAGGGCCGAGCCAAACACACACTGTTCATATACTACTTACTACATACTGAATGTTGGACAAATCAGTACGTACTGCTAGTATAGTAGGCGGTTTCGGAAACAGCCCCAGTGTGTGTTTAGTCTCTGTGTTCCCTCCCTTCTGCTTCGGTTCATTATGTGTGATGTGTCATGTCAAGTCTTACCATGTGGTCCTGTTTCTGTTTCCAGGGTTTTTGTTTGAAGAAAGTTTTGTTTGATCTCAGTTTTAGTTTATTAACTCATTTTTATTTTTGAATCTGCGTTTTGGGTCCTGCACCTTCTGACAAGTATAGAAGTCTTGTGTATCTGATCCGGAGGACTCCGACCTGCCGGATCAGAGACACAGCTGGAACGTGGAGGAGTGGATCCAGTGGAAGTTAACACATTGACTAGAATAGAAACCTATCAGATCCGGTGCTGTGACGGATCAGAGACGGACCGGGCACGGATCTGGTGGAATTTGGCCATAAACGTGACACTATAGGCTCCATTTAGAATCTATAATTAAACGCAGACATAACATGTCACATCTTTAGATGGTCTTGTAGGGTCATTCAATTAGTATTGATAAATATCAAAGATAAAACACGCACGTATTCTCAGTGATGCCATACCTCAGTTTTTAAACAGAGTTTTGAAGTCTATCTACAAGCGTCGCAATATTGAAAAGGGGCGGAGTTGAGGCGGGCATGTAGCCTCTTTGCTAACATCTACAGTGTACCCCAAGTCAGCCCCTAATTATACAAAACTTTGAATCTTTATATCTTCAAAATGAGCATGTGGACAGAGATAAAGGCTAGACCAGAAGTGTTTCTGAACCAGGCTGTAAACATGTTTATTTCTGCTGTAAAGATCCTCCTATTAGAATGTGTGTGTGACTATTGGTGATTCTGAAGCCAGCCTCTAGTGGACACTAGAGGCACTGCATTTGTCCTTTTCATTTCTCAAGACTGGAATTTGCTGCTTGATAAATATGACAATCTTAGAAATAGATAAATTAAGACTTTGAATATTTGTAGGGGTTATCATGAGCATCTGTTGAATAATAACACCTTCTCTTTCACTGGATCATGTCTTTTTATATCAGTGGATACATTTATGAGTTTGGCTGAAGTGTTTTTTCCTGACGGGGACTAGCCTTAAAACATTTCTCCTCTCATTATAAAGACTTTTTCTAAACTCAGAACTTCAGGAACTTTTACAGAGTGTGGTTGGTTTTTTGAGTTACCCTCACCTGGATGACTGAGAACTTGCACAGACATCTGAACATAAATATAGAAACATAAGTCAGGCCGTGTGCAGGAGTCTTAGAAGTTCAGATCCTCTCCTTCTCTCCTTCACACCTGTCTGATGAATCTGATGTGTGCTGTGATCTTTTGTTCTGAACTCTAAATGTGAAGTGTTCTCAACTCTGACTGAAAACATCAAATGAAACAGAACTCCAGCTCCAACTCAAGTGCCACAAGGAATGGACAAATGACAGGCTGCATGCCAGGGAAGAGAGAGCACATCTCTCCCGTGTTAGCTTCTCTACACTGACTCCCCATAAAGTCTTGACTAGAATTTAAAATCCTTCTTCTGACCTACAAAGCTCTTTATGATCAGACACCTTCATATCTTAAAGAGCTCATAGTGCCCTATTACCCCTCTAGAACACTACGCTCCCAACATGCAGGCCTGCTGGCTGTACCTAAAGTATCTAAAAGTAGTATGGGAGGTAGAACCTTCAGTTATCAGGCCCCTCTCCTTTGGAATCATCTACCAGTCAGGATCCGGGAGGCAGACACCCTCTCCATTTTTAAGAGTCGGCTTCAAACTTTCCTTTTTGATAAAGCTTATAGTGAGAGCTGGATCAGGCTTGGACCAGCTCTTAGTTATGCTGCTATAAGCTTAGACTGACACACTGGGATCCTGTCATTCACTCTCTCTCTTCTCTCTGCCTTTCTCTTACTTTCCCTCTCCCTGTCCCATTAAAGTTACTAACCATAGTCCTTTCTGGAGTCCCTGAGCTCCCTTGTCTCGTAGGTTCCTCTGGATCTCTGCTGCTGTGGACGTCCCAGACTCCAGCTGCTACAACTACTACTATCCGTCTCTCCACTATCATCTCTCTCTCTCTCCATCTCCCTCTATCCCTCCCTCCAACACGGTCTCAGCAGATGTGTGTCTAACATGAGTCTGGTCCTGCTGGAGGTTTCTGCCTGTTAAAGGAAGTTTGTCCTTGCCACTGTAACTTGCTAAATGCTGCAAAGTGCTCTGCTCATGGTGGATTAAGATGAGATCAGACTGAGTCCTGTCTGTAAGATGGGACTGGATCTTATCCTGTCTTGATGTTGGGTCTTTGTTAATAAGAGAACATAGAGTACGGTCTAGACCTGCTCAGTTTGGAAAGAGTCTGAGGAGAAAGTTTGTTGGGATTTGATGATATAAATAAAGATGGATTGATTGATGACTTCACTGTTGGTGTTTGACATGATGAACTGTGGGAGTAGTCAGCAGGCTGATAGCAGAGGTAGCAGCAGTCTGTTTGGGTCAGTTTGGACAAAGAAGCGTACACATTCATGTTATATACTTTGGATTATGATGCCCAGTGCTAAAAATAGACTTGTGTAAAGATGCTACATAACCATGAGAACTTTTCATTATTGTCAGTCTTACTGCAGTTAAACTTGAACCCCTGACATTGGACTTCCACCAGATCTGTGCCCGATTCGCTGCGGTCCACCGCCGGACAGCTGGAGTCATGTGGCCGAGGTTTTCCTGCAGTAATCACTGAATCAAGGATTCTCCTCCTCCTCTCCTCATCCATGTTGTCTTTCTGGTCCTCTGAAAACCTCTGACCTGTTGACTCCAGGCCTGGCTCCGCTCATCATGACTTTGGTTTGTTGTTGTAGTTAAGTGAAATACGATCTGGTGATAACACAGAGTGTTTTATTCTGAAAATTAACCGGATGTTTTCATTTTGTTTTGGTGAAACCTGACTTCCTGTCCCGCTCCATCTGCTCTGTTGAGATTGATGCGTCGTGCTCTGGCATCCTGTAAAAATAGAATCAGGATTGTGTCCAAAGACCCAAAGATGCCCATTTAGACCAATAATGTAGTCCCCCTGCATGCTGCATGGGTTCAGTCATGAATTCAGTGCACAGAAGGTTTTTGTCTGAAGGTCGTTCTCTTCTTCTGTTTCGTCACATTACTTTGACCTGTTTCGTAGTGACTTTCCTGATGTTGTAACATTACTCACTGATTGTAAAGCCTAAAACATATTTCCCCTGCTCTCAGTGTATGTGTTTAAATATGCAGAAGCTTCTATGACTGATGCTAACACGTTTGTCTCAGTGAAAGACTCTAAAAAGTGTCCTCTGTTAAAACTTTGTGAAAATGGAAGAATGGCATCTAATTTCTTCCAGCTTCTCTTTCTGCAGCAACATGTAAAAAACAACAACAACTTTGCGGAGAGGCGTTCTCAGTGAGTGAATCACGGGCTCTCTGCTCTCCTTTCTGTCTCTCTCACTACCTGTCCCTCTCTCTGAGTCGCTTTCATCTCTCTCTGCCTCTATAACTCTCCATTTGCTCTTCATCTTACCCACTCTGCTCCTCATCACTCACATCTCCTTCAGCTCTCACTCATTTCCCAGCCTATCCGCTCTCTCTCAGTGAGGAATCCTTCTTGCTCTATTTCTCTTCATTACTCTCCAGCGTCTCCTCTGCTCTCTTTTTCCATCTTTCATCCACTCCTCTCTTTCTGCTGCTTGCTGACTTTTTTTCTTTTCTTTTTGTAGAGAAGCTGTAAATGTTTTAGCCTTCTTTTTGATCTCATCCTCTTCTGACCGGCAGCACTCAGGTGGAGATGGATATAAAGCTGGAGTGTTCTCACTGTGCTGACATTTCTGCACTGAAATCAAACCTCACAGAGCTCAGAGTGCTGCTGGGGTCTGCACACATCTGAAATAGTATATGGTTCATACAGGATGTGATGGAAATTATATTCCCTATTTAAATATGAACATGTTAAAATGTATTCACATTAAAGCTGGGGTTAGTAATCAGATTTAGATCCACTTTTTGTTATACTGGTTAAAAATATCTTTATGTCCTGATGGCAATCAATACATAATGTGTTCTTAAAAAAGAGTGAAGAAAAGCTGCTATCTACAGCCGGAGTAAACCTGGGAAAACACCAACCAATCACCGTTTTTGGGGTCCAAAATTTTAAACCAATCAAATCCCGTACTGCCATTCTGCTTGCCTCCTGCAAAGCGTACATTTCCCCGGCGTGCACTCCAAGTCCCTGTCCCCTGCCTCTGCTTCCCCTGACTCTATTTACTGCCTCGGGCCTGTCCCCTCTGACCCGATGAGGTGCTTTGCTCAGAACTGTAGTCCGGATCAGAGTCTAAAAAGCTCTCACCACGGGGTCTCTGACAAGCAGAAGAATTAATGACATTTAGTAAGTCCTACAGAAATGTAGATGTACTGTAGTGTCCATCCGGACGCTGTAGGGATGACGAGCCAATTCGTGAACACGTTGATGTTTAATAACCGGTCACTGTCGGCCGTGATCACGCCAACCAACAAAACAACAATCAATGTTTGAATGAATGAAGAACTTCTCCTCTTGTTTCTCCTCTCTCCCACTCACACACTCTACACCTCTCCTGATGCCTTCACTAACTGTCAACACTGTAGGAATTAAAGGTGACATATCACGCTCTTTTCATCAATATATATTAGTCTAAGAGGTCCCCAAAACATGTCTTTAAAGTTTATGCTCAAAAAAACACTTTGAAATCAGATTTTGGTCTGCCTGAAAAACCCTCTTCTTCAGTCCTCCTCAGAACACTCTGTTTTCTCTCTGACCACGCCCCCTCAGGAAGTGGATGTGCCTCGGCTCTCCAGCACGTTGCTAATGTTTACATGTTGGCTGAATATACACGGCTGCTCAGAGATCACGTTACTTCAACCCTCTGAATCTGATCCAGAATCTGATCCTGACGGAGAGGCGCCTGTAGCAGGAACTTTCTGAAGGATTGGTCACAGATTTAGTGTTTCTTGTTGTTTTATTTGTCAGTATGTCGACGTGTGTCTTGGTATACAGCTACAGCTACGGCTACAGCTACAGCTACGAACATGTAGCTGTGTAGCTATGCTAACTAGCGCTAGCACTTTTCCATGGAAAATAAAAATCATCCACTAGATCTTCAAATCTGCAGACGTGGGGAGTAAAACCGACCTTTGTGTTTATTAAGACAGCCTACAACTAGCATGCCTCCCTCCTAAGCTCCTTGTTACCACACATGTGTGCAGGGAATGAAAAACAGAGGAGGGGTTGAGTTGTATTTTATACAGTCTATGGGCTGAACAAGCTCCGAGCTCTGACTCCGTGACACCCACACCTGTGTTAATGTGTGTGACACCTGTGTGTCATTGAAATGATGTTAGCTGGTCCTTTTGTGGCAGGGCTGAAATGCAGTGGAAATGTGTTTTTGGTGATAAAGTTCATTTTCAAGGCAAAGAGGGACTTTGCAATTAATTGCAGTTGAGCTGATCACTCCTCATAACATTCTGGAGTATATGCAAATTGCCATTATAAAAACTGAAACAGCAGACTTTGTGAAAATGAATGGTTGTGTCATTCTCAAAACTTTTGGCCATGACTGTACAGCACTTCACTTTATTAGTGCAACCAAGTAACGATGATGGCCAACTCTCATCTCAGCTTTCTCTTTTCTCAAGAAATATAAAATGATCTAAGTAAAAAACAAAAGAGCCAGCAAAGGAATCTGGAAGCTGCCTTACTGAAATAAATAAATAATAATAATAATCAGAGGATCAGTGCATAAATTGACCTAATTAGAACTGAATGACAAAAATGGCCACAAATGTTGAATGGGGATGTGTTTTTTTTAACCATGTCAGGTCGCACGCAGTCATGTTGGAATAATTTTTCAGGACAATCTGGGATTTTTTCAGGACATTTGACTTTTTCTCCAATTTTCCAGGTGTTTTCAGAATCAGCTTTATTCGCCAAGTATGCTTGAACACACAAGGAATTTGACTTTAGTAAACTGTGCTCTCTTTGTACAAGGCATACGAATAGGAATAAGAATAAGAACTACAATAAAAAATAAAATAAAAATATAATAACAATAACCTTAGCTATACATTTCCAGTACTGGAAAACTGCTCAACTGTTTTCCAGGTTTTCCAGGTTTTCCAGGAGGCGTGGGAACTCTGCACTACAGTTCAGTAAACAGAAATAACCAATCCCATCCATCAAGGATAATCTCTTTTTACTGTGTAGGTCATGAAGAAGCATCAGTATTTTTGCTGTTTCAGATTTAAGTTGTGATTTTGCTAAAAAAAAGAAAAGTGTAGTGATGGGATTTTACTTTTCCAAACATCAGAGCAGGAATACAAATCCAGTTCAGTTTCAAATGTGAAACACTTGCATCGTTTTTTTTCCCCCACACATCGTCACCTGTCTCAGAGTGTGAATATTTACTGTTGTCGACGTGGAGCTGCAGCACTCTCAGCCCTCTGAACATTTCACTGCTGTAGGCATTTATTTATTTATTGGTTTGTTTATTTATTTATCTGTGTGTATGTTTTTCTATCTGTCTCAGGAGTCTCCTGGCCAATTATTGGAGCACAACACTCAGCATAAAGTCTGTTTCCACAGAGCCTCTGCTTGGAGTCTTGTACTAACCTGCAGTATTTTGCTGCTGCAGCGGCAGCAGGAAGGATGGCCTGATGAGGCAGTTTGGATGAAACTCCTTGTTGATTAGAGAAGAGTTGTTTGATGACAGGAGAGCACTTCAACAGAGCTCAGGTCATGTTGGTGTTTAAATGAAAGCAGGATCCTAAAAATGTGATGCATCAATCCGTCCTGAGACAAAATGTTAAAACACGACAGCCCTGCAGAAACACTTGGGTGACATCAGTCAAGACACGGTTCAGGTCTTTAACATCTGAACAGCAGTTTGCTCTCTGTTCCACATCAGGTACTGTGAGCACTGACACGTCAACAGATCACTTCCTGTCTTCTTCACATGTGAACTGTCTTCTTCACATGTGGACTGTCTTCTTCACATGTGGACTGTCTTCTTCACATGTGAACTGTATTCTTCACATGTGAACTGTCTTCTTCACATGTGGACTGTCTTCTTCACATGTGGACTGGCCTCTTCACATGTGGACTGTCTTCTTCACATGTGGACTGTCTTCTTCACATGTGAACTGTCTTCTTCACATGTGGACTGTCTTCTTCACATGTGGACTGTCTTCTTCACCTGTGGACTGTCTTCTTCATATGTGGACTGTCTTCTTCACATGTGAACTGTCTATTTCACATGTGGACTGTCTTCTTCACATGTGGACTGTCTTCTTCACATGTGGACTGTCTTCTTCACATGTGGACTGTCTTCTTCACATGTGAACTGTCTTCTTCACATGTGAACTGTCTTCTTCACATGTGGACTGTCTTCTTCACATGTGAACTGTCTTCTTCACATGTGGACTGTCTTCTTCACATGTGGACTGTCTTCTTCACATGTGAACTGTCTTCTTCACATGTGGACTGTCTTCTTCACATGTGAACTGTCTTCTTCACATGTGGACTGTCTTCTTCACATGTGGACTGTCTTCACATGTGGACTGTCTTCTTCACATGTGGACTGTCTTCTTCACATTTGGACTGTCTTCTTCACATGTGGACTGGCCTCTTCACATGTGGACTGTCTTCTTCACATGTGGACTGTCTTCTTCACATGTGGACTGTCTTCTTCACATGTGGACTGTCTTCTTCACATGTGGACTGTCTTCTTCACATGTGGACTGTCTTCTTCACATGTGAACTGTCCTCTTCACATGTGGACTGTCTTATTCACATGTGGACTGGCCTCTTCACATGTGGACTGTCCTCTTCACATGTGGACTGTCTTCTTCACATGTGGACTGTCTTCTTCACATGTGGACTGTCTTCTTCACATGTGGACTGGCCTCTTCACATGTGGACTGTCTTCTTCACATGTGGACTGTCTTCTTCACATGTGGACTGTCTTCTTCACATGTGGACTGTCTTCTTCACATGTGGACGGTCTTCTTCACATGTTGACTGTCTTCTTCACATGTGAACTGTCTTCTCCACATGTGGACTGTCTTCTTCACATGTGGACTGTCTTCTTCACATGTGAACTGTCTTCTTCACATGTGGACTGTCTTCTTAACATGTGGACTGTCTTCTTCACATGTGGACTGTCTTCTTCACATGTGGACTGGCCTCTTCACATGTGGACTGTCTTCTTCACATGTGGACTGGCCTCTTCACATGTGGACTGTCTTCTTCACATGTGGACTGTCTTCTTCACATGTGGACTGTCTTCTTCACATGTGGACTGTCTTCTTCACATTTGGACTGTCTTCTTCACATGTGGACTGGCCTCTTCACATGTGGACTGTCTTCTTCACATGTGGACTGTCTTCTTCACATGTGGACTGTCTTCTTCACATGTGGACTGTCTTCTTCACATGTGAACTGTCCTCTTCACATGTGGACTGTCTTATTCACATGTGGACTGGCCTCTTCACATGTGGACTGTCCTCTTCACATGTGAACTGTCTTCTTCACATGTGGACTGTCTTCTTCACATGTGGCCTGTCTTCTTCACATGTGGACTGGCCTCTTCACATGTGAACTGTCTTCTTCACATGTGTACTGTCTTCTTCACATGTGGACTGTCTTCTTCACATGTGGACTGTCTTCTTCACATGTGAACTGTCTTCTTCACATGTGGACTGTCTTCTTCACATGTGGACTGTCTTCTTCACCTGTGGACTGTCTTCTTCATATGTGGACTGTCTTCTTCACATGTGAACTGTCTTTTTCACATGTGGACTGTCTTCTTCACATGTGGACTGTCTTCTTCACATGTGGACTGTCTTCTTCACATGTGGACTGTCTTCTTCACATGTGAACTGTCTTCTTCACATGTGGACTGTCTTCTTCACATGTGAACTGTCTTCTTCACATGTGGACTGTCTTCTTCACATGTGAACTGTCTTCACATGTGGACTGTCTTCTTCACATGTGGACTGTCTTCTTCACATGTGGACTGTCTTCTTCACATGTGGACTGTCTTCTTCACATGTGAACTGTCTTCTTCACATGTGAACTGTCTTCTTCACATGTGAACTGTCTTCTTCACATGTGGACTGTCTTCTTCACATGTGGACTGTCTTCTTCACATGTGAACTGTCTTCTTCACATGTGGACTGTCTTCTTCACATGTGAACTGTCTTCTTCACATGTGGACTGTCTTCACATGTGGACTGTCTTCTTCACATATGGACTGTCTTCTTCACATGTGAACTGTCTTCTTCACATGTGGACTGTCTTCTTCACATGTGAACTGTCTTCACATGTGGACTGTCTTCTTCACATGTGGACTGTCTTCTTCACATGTGGACTGGCCTCTTCACATGTGGACTGTCTTCTTCACATGTGGACTGGCCTCTTCACATGTGGACTGTCTTCTTCACATGTGGACTGTCTTCTTCACATGTGGACTGTCTTCTTCACATGTGAACTGTCTTCTTCACATGTGGACTGTCTTCTTCACATGTGGACTGTCTTCTTCACATGTGGACTGTCTTCTTCACATGTGGATTGTCTTCTTCACATTTGGACTGTCTTCTTCACATGTGGACTGGCCTCTTCACATGTGGACTGTCTTCTTCACATGTGGACTGTCTTCTTCACATGTGGACTGTCTTCTTCACATGTGGACTGTCTTCTTCACATGTGGACTGTCTTCTTCACATGTGGACTGTCTTCTTCACATGTGAACTGTCCTCTTCACATGTGGACTGTCTTATTCACATGTGGACTGGCCTCTTCACATGTGGACTGTCCTCTTCACATGTGGACTGTCTTCTTCACATGTGGACTGTCTTCTTCACATGTGGACTGTCTTCTCCACATGTGGACTGTCTTCTTCACATGTGGACTGTCTTCTTCACATGTGGACTGTCTTCTTCACATGTGGACTGTCTTCTTCACATGTGGACTGTCTTCTTCACATGTGGACTGTCTTCTCCACATGTGGACTGTCTTCTTCACATGTGGACTGTCTTCTTCACATGTGGACTGGCCTCTTCACATGTGGACTGTCTTCTTCACATGTGGACTGTCTTCTTCACATGTGGACTGTCTTCTTCACATGTGGACTGGCTTCTTCACATGTGAACTGTCTTCTTCACATGTGGACTGTCTTCTTCACATGTGGACTGGCCTCTTCACATGTGAACTGTCTTCTTCACATGTGGACTGTCTTCTTCACATGTGGACTGTCTTCTTCACATGTGAACTGTCTTCTTCACATGTGGACTGTCTTCTTCACATGTGGACTGGCCTCTTCACATGTTGACTGTCTTCTTCACATGTTGACTGTCTTCTTCACATGTGGACTGTCTTCTTCACACTGACTGTCTTGTGTTTTTGACAAATAACCTGTCAGGTCTAAGACCCTACATTGACAGTGGACTAAAAGAGCCTGACAATCAGTGACACTGTGATAAAATGCAGTTTTTCCTCTTTTTTTATACAAGTGCCAAGAATGCAAGTGGACTACTTTTTCGTTTTTAACTTTAACTTCAATTAATGTTAATTATATTTGCTTGAATCACTGAATGAAGCCTGCCTATATTAGGGACAAGAGTCAGGACCTTTAATTGCTTGCACAAGTCTTGTTCAGCACTCACTCAGCGCATTACGCACAGAGAGGGGAGGGGGGCGAGCGAGAGGTCTCTGGTCTTAAAAGTGTTACGGTATAGACCATTAGGTCATTTACTTGTTTTGTAATGTGTAGGTATGTTTCAGGCATGTTAAATCTGAACTATAAATACATATACATGTAGTTATGTCTCCTTGTATTAGTTTGTCCACCTGTTATTGACATAATGCACAAATATAGATATTGGAATGGTTTGAACCTCTGTTTTTTTTTTAGAGCAAATATTCAAATGTCATTTTGGAGCAATTTTGACAGCCCTAGTGAACATGTGATGTTTCCTCTTCTAGAGCGTTTAGTGTTTTTTGCCTTACAGCAAAAAGTAATACATTATTGTAATTGCGTTACTTTTGTAGCGTTTTACTCCCAACACTGTCCACAACAGAGTCTTAAGACCTGGTATTGGATTGTGTCCAACGTTTTTAACAGTGTTTTGGATGCTGACTCAAATATTATACACCAATTATCCAGAACTGACCTTATCAGAGTGATACAGTATCTCAAATGAAGAAGTTGACATGAAATGTATTAGTGGAAAAATCTTTTTTTGAGTGAAAAAATACTAATTGTTATCATTCCTGGCTTATTCTGAGACACTAAGCTTTAAAATACTGGTGAAATATTACTTAAAATAAGTTTTCCCTGCTAATTTTAAGATCACAGTTTTCTAAATATTACGTCTTATTTTAAGAAATCTTACCAAGCTAATATTCACTTGTTCTATTGGCAGATTTATTTGCTTATTTAAAGATAAAGGACCTTGAAATAAGTGTTTTTCAAGTGTACTTCTCATAGCAGATCTATCTGCTCCCGACTCACTGCCTCTCAAGCACCTAATAATAACAGTTAATGCATCTGTTTACACCTCTCGGTTAACTTTCCAATGTGTACTTTCATTTTTTCGCTTCTTATCAAACCAAATCCCTGCTGCTATCATCACCACCGCTCATGGTTTAACTTTCTTTGTAGAGATCACTAACCTAAAGTTTCTCTCACCTCCCAGAGGAAAATTTTACTGCTCAAGGCTTTCTCTTCTATGTCTCTGGAGACAAAATTGAGATTCTCACTTCAGCCTCATTCAAGTTTCAAATTCTTCTCATTCGTTTCTCCTAAAATTCACAAGGAGAAATAGTTGAGACCATGACATGAGTCTTATTTGAGACTTAAATGAGAGATCTCATTAACGGCTAATTTATTTTTGGCCTTTTTGCCTTTATTTGACAGGACAGCTGAAGAGAGACAGGAAATGTGGGGAGTAGTGAGCGGGGGAAGACATGCAGGAAATGGTCAACCAGCCGGGAATCGAACCGGCGATCCCTGCAACGAGGACTGTAGCCTCTGCATGTGGGGCCCTTAGACGGCTAGGCCACCAGTGCCCAAATGAACCTGCCCCTTTAATTGTAATAGTCTAGCTAAATCTGCGGCCCATATTTTAAATAAATGGTCTGTCATACCTGTCGTATGAAATCTCTATCTTATACAATTTCTCTCAAATCCACTAAATCTTTGTGAAGTTGTTTTGTTCCAAACAGACTTGTAAAGGAAGGACCATATTGGGAAGTCAAAGAAGAGATCATTTCACATCTAAGTATCTGATCTTGAAGTGGTTCAAATGTTTTAATGAGAATTGTAAGTTTGTGGACAATTACATTGAAATCTTAGTTTTGCAGGGCACTATAAATGTTCCTGAAAAGATGAGCTCAGGCTCTTTCTTTGCTCCATCTGAGCTCAACTTGAGACACAAAAACTGAGTCTGACAAAAAGAAATGGATGAGGTTAGATTGAGAGAGCTCCCTGATTTCTTCACCTGAGCTCAAAAGGAGTCACAACACTTGAGAAGTAACCTGAGAATCATTTCAGATTTTGGCCAGATCTCCTTTTGAACTGAAAGGGAGACTAAGCTGAGACTTTTTACAACTTTTTTCTGGAGGCAAGAATGAGAAACAGGACACATAAGCTATAGTCTCATTCTGCTTTCAAACAGATCTCATTCTTGTCTAGGAGACAGAAATGGAACACTTTTGAGATCTCCTCTCTAAATGTATTTTCCTATGGGCTGCTCCACTCCTTCATCATATTGATGGACAGGATCCAATGTGAAAACGTTCCTAGCCTGCCGATTAATCATGCTAACTGAAGCAAACAATTTAGCCTCATTTTTTTATGCTAAATGAAGCTAATGGCTTTACCTCACCTTACGGTCTATGGTGTCAACAAGCAGAAGCTAAATGTGTCTGAAGTCTTTTCTGTGGATTGATTTGACATGACGTGTGATCAGTTTGTCTCTCGTGTTGCTCGTGTTAGTGAAAGTTAATAACCGTCATCAAGGGTTTTGGACCAATCAGAATCAAGCATCTTACACAACCGGAAGATCAGAAAGAAAGCTGGGTAGAAAACTGGAAAGCGTTTTCCTTGATAGCAGAATAGATCCATTTTATTGTCATCTGATCAGAGCACCTTCCTCCATACATTTTGGGTGTCTCCCACATGCCTTTTTTTTGCAAACTCAAAACGTGCCTTCTTATTTTTAGCTGAAAGTACTGGGTTTCTTCTGGCCACTCTTCCATTGTGGTCCTATGGACAGATACCTCAGCCTCTGCTGTGGAACTCTGCAGCTCCTCCAGGGTTACCCTTGGTCTCTGTGCTGCCTCTCTGATTAATGCCCTCCTTGCCCGGTCCGTGAGTTTTGGTGGGCGGCACTCTCTTGGCAGGTTTGTTGATTTGGATATTTTTTTATAACCCAACCCCGACTTGTACTTCTCAACAACTTTGTCCCTGACTTGTTTGGAGAGTTCCTTGGTCTTCATGGCGGGGTTTGGTTAGCGGTGCCTCTTGCTTAGGTGTTGCAGCCTCTTGGGCCTTTCAGAAAAGGTGTGTACTGTACTGACAGATCATGTGGCACTTAGACTGCACACAGGTGGACTTCATTTCACTAATTATATGACTTCTGAAGGTTACTGGTCACACCAGAGCTTTTTGGGGGCTTCATAACAAAGGGGGTGGATCAATATGTACATGCCAATTTTCAGTTTTTATTTTAAAAATTAAAATTTAATTATATATTTCTCTTTTCACTTTAAAACTTAGACTATTTTGTGCAGATCCATAAAAAAAATGCAAATAAAAAAAACGTTTAAATTAGAGTAGTGTATCAAAAAGGGTAAAAAGCCAAGGGGATTAATTATTTTGCAAGGCACTGTATGTTGTCAAAATCAACATTATCTTCTAGCATCTTTTATTATTTTATGCAGAAATTATACAGGTTACACAACCCACATGCCAACCAGGGAATAAGAGGAGTACCAGCACTCTTTGTTCCACTTAAAGCACTGAAGCTCTGTGAATTTAAACCCTGATTCAAACTCATGTAGAAAGATGAAACATGTTCTGTGTTTAATTTGTTTTGAAGTTGTTGTTATGTCTGGTGGAGGCAGCAGAGGGAGATGAGGGGTTGAAAATGATGATGCTGGCAGAGGAGTTGAAAGGCTGGCCTGCAGGCGGAGGTGGTGTGGACTAAAAGGATCAGTATACAGAGGATTGGTCACTGATGATCCGAGGAGAAGGAGACAGTGGTTCATGAAATTACCCGAGGATAAAATGAAAGCAACAGAAGTTAAAACTCCACTGAGAGGAGACAACAGGCGGGGAGACCTGGGCCTGTATGCACATCCAGCCATTACACAAACTGGACCATTAGTCTTAACGTACAGTAATGGAACGGCCCATTTTTCAATTCAATTCAAACCTTTATTTATTCTCAAAAAGACATTGAGGTTTCCCTCATTTCCAATGTCGTCGAGATCACAGTTAGATTAGAAACAACAAACAAACAAACAAACAAACACAATCATACACAAAATAATAGATGAATTAAAACAGATACAGTTTGAGACACAGTGGTCAGAGATCAAGGTCTTGAACTCTGCAAGAGATGGAAAGGATGTCAGCTTCAAAGTCTGTTGGAGGGTATTCCACGATTTAGGAGCATCAATGGAGAATGCTGATCGACCCAGTTCAGTATTTATTGTAGCGTTAGCCGCATGCACGACTGCAAATAATTGGCCAATTAACTAATTGCACCATGAAAGCGAGGCTGGTGCAAAACGTCATATGTCCAGGGAACCTCCTGGAAAACCCTTTCACAACAAATTCAAACTGCACATGCCTACTACGCATAAACAAAAATAAACATGGTGAGTGGTACCGGTGTGACTGAGGGAAGATCAAGAAGAAACAATGTTTCAGCAGAAGAAGAAATGGACATTTGATTAGAAGAATCTAGAATGAACAAACAGCTGTTATCAGCAAGTCAATCCTCAAAGAGAACAAACAAGGAGAAAGGGAAAGTTTGGATTCAGATCTTGTACCGGGTAAATGTGTGTAGTGTTTCTGAGCGCGCTCAGTAGAAGACCTACAAAATAAAATCAGCAACATGAAAGCAGCTTTGTGCAACAAGCACCGCCACCAACGTGGTCCAGCTGGAGGACCACCTGTCCCCCCATTGAAGGATGAGGACTTGTTAACGGAGTTGTTTGGGAAGGATTCACTTCACAGTATTGCTGGTAGTTTACCTAAGAATAATCTACAGAAGTACTTTTATTTACATGGTCATGATTTGGCGTGAACTACAGGGCAGAATTGTGTAGGAACAGCTTAACAGGTGAGGTAATCCTGCTGTTAGCACCTGTAATGGTGGGGTCTATCTCCATTAAATGTAATGCTTTGTTGGGGTGTTAACCTGGCTCATGCAGACCGCTAATCCATTTCTTTTTCATCATCAACATCAACAGCCCGTTTTCATCGCCAATGGTTGGACGTGTATACGGGCCCAGGTCATGTGTTAAAAGGTGACATATCATGCAAAATGGACTTTTTAATGGTTCTCTACCTGAAATATGTTTCCCTGGCATGTCTACAAACCCCCCGAGAATGAAAAGAATCCATTCTGCCCCTGTTCTGATTTCTCCACCTTTCTGTAAATGTGTGTGAAACGAGCCGTTTCAGACTTCCGTGTTTTTGTTACGTCACAACAATATCCGGTCTGTCACGGAGTCAGAGCTCGGAGCTTGTTCAGCCCATAGACTGTATAAAATACAACTCAACCCCTCCTCTGTTTTTCATTATCTGCACACATGTGTGCTAACAAGGAGCTTAGGAGGGAGGCATGCTAGTTGTAGACTGTCTTAATAAACACAAAGGTCGGTTTTACTCCCCACGTCTGCAGATTTGAAGATCTAGTGGATGATTTTTATTTATCATGGATAAGTGCTAGCGCTAGTTAGCATAGCTACATAGCTACATGTCGTAGCTGTAGGTGTGTACCAAGACACACGTCAACATACTGACAAATAAAACAACAAGAAACACTAAATCTGTGACCAATCCTTCAGAAAAGGTCCCACTGCCTTTCTGGCAGAAGTCGGTTTTACTCCCCACGTCTGCAGATTTGAAGATCTAGTGGATGATTTTTATTTATCATGGATAAGTGCTAGCGCTAATTGGCATAGCTACATAGCTACATGTTCATAGCTGTAGCTGTAGCTGTGTACCAAGACACACGTCGACATACTGACAAATAAAACAACAAGAAACACTAAATCTGTGACCAATCCTTCAGAAAGGTCCTGCTACAGGCGCCTCTCCGTCAGGATCAGATTCTGGATCAGATTCAGAGGGTTGAAGTAACGCGATCTCTGAGCAGCCGTGTATATTCAGCCAACATGTAAACATTAGATCAACGGGCTGGAGAGCCGAGGCACATCCACTTCCTGAGGGGGCGTGGTCAGAGAGAAAACAGAGTGTTTTGATGAGGACTGAAGAAGAGGACTTTTCAGGCAGACCAAAATCTGATTTCAAAGTGTTTTTTTGAGCATAAACTTTAAAGACATGTTTTGGGGACCTCTTAGACCAATATATATTGATGAAAAAAGCGTGATATGTCACCTTTAAGATGAAGCAGGGTTCTTGTACTGCATGGTGGAGACAGGTGGGGGATGCATCAGCAACCAGATGAAGGGAAATGGTGCCCACTGACACACACACACTCACACACACACACACACACACACACACACACACACACACACACACACACACACACACACACAGAGACAGAGAGTAGATGGAGACCAATGAAGAGGGAGAGTAAAGAGACTCAAAAGAAACCCTGGAGTCACAGAGCCATGACAAACACACAGAAACTACAACAATGCTCAACATGAAAGTCCCAAAAATGAGATCAGGACAGTGGACAGGAGGAGAGGACTACTGTCTGCTCTGAGGGGAATTTCATCCGTCCCTGAATGTGTCTGACACCATGATGTCTGTATGAAAATGAAACCAGACCGTTGAAACGGAGGCTGTCATACTTTCCCTGAGCCGTCACTCTAAAGGAGAGCTGTCTCTCTGGAAAGCTACATCCTAAGTCTCCCCGTTTAAAGCCCTCTTATCTTCTCAACATATGTGGCAATCCTGTTTTCTCAGTGCTAAATTATTCATGCAGCGTGTTGGGTTATGAAGTGACAAAATGTAACTTTCTAAAAAATCCATATCAACTTGATTTTCCTCCGCCATGTTAAAGTCATTGTTGCAGTCAATAAGAAGCTCTCCTAAAAGAAATCATCCTTGCTCTCACGTTTAACCGTGTACACGCTCAGTACAATCTGAAAGACAACGTGGAAATAAAGGAAACACCAGAAATGAAAATGAAATGTTGGAGAAGGGATGTCAAGTCTGTGTAAGGAGCTTGTTCTGAAATTGTTATGCAGCCGACATGAGCACACATTAAGCAGAGCGGGAGACGACACAGAGAGGGGAGAGAAATGTTAGATAAAAAGAGAAGAAAGGAAGGACTGACAGTTCATTGAAAGGAATTTAACTCAAAAGGAGAAAATGTGCTTCAGGAAGTTCATGAGCTTTCTTAAACTTAAGTGACTGCAGAATATTTCTGACATGTTGTATCTGGTTGTCAACCGTTTTGTGTTGTTGGAAAATCAGTTTCAAACTGTTTGATTTCCTCTTGAAAACACTTTCACTCAATTAATGCAACAGTGAAATGTGTGATTTAATAATGAGACACTGTCACTATTAGTGAACTGTTCAAAGAGGTTCCCCTCTGTTCTCTTGTTAGCAAGTTTCTTTAGTCACAGTCATCAGTCAAGCCCATAGACTGTATAAATAATGGATGTAGTCTCCGTGACGTCACCCGTCTGTTCCTGAGTGCTGTGTTGAAGACAATCGACGTCATATTGGAAATGTTGAACTCAACCAAACTTAGTGTGAGCTAAAGAGGCGGGGTTTGAGCCTCCTAGTGAGCTATGTGTTCCCGCCTGTCAGTCAAGTCCTTATTTGGACAAAGCTGGTAATCTTAATATCTTCTGAACTGTTGCGTTAGTAAACATACAGTGCGTCTCATTCATGAAATGTGAGTAATAGTGATGGGAATTCAGGCTCTTTTCAGAGAGTCGGTTCTCTTGGATCGGCTCACTACAAAGAGCCGGCTCTTTCGGCTCCAAAGTGGCTCCTCAGATTTTTTCTTATTTGAATTTAAATGAATGTATTACCTAAAATAATGTTAAATCATATGTCAAATTAATTACTAATGTAAAAAACATACATTATATCAAATGTTTATTATTTAATAGGCTTTATTTATATTCTCAACATGGAGCAGAGTGCTACAGAAATGTATTACAAAGTACAAAAACAAGACTCATCACAATTAGACAAAAAGGTCCAATCTCTGATGTCTGTATATTATTTATAAACTTTTAAACCCCTTCATTAACAGCAGGTTCCCTTCACTGTCTTTATTCTTCAAACTGCACTGATGGATAAACAGTTCTAATGTCCATGACCTGGATGACTGAGATCCTTCACAGACACTTCTAATGTGCCTTTGCAGGTTTTTTGTGGACCCTGATTGATGACATTTTCACCTTACACAGTCAACACTCTGCCTTTAAACAGTCTTTGCTGTTTCAATGTGTCTAAAGTTTACTGTGTTTCCTGCAGTCACTCGTTTTCTCACCTTTCCTGTGCATTCTCTCTGTCACGCATGTTCTCCCTCTCGTCTCCCTCCTGTTGGTGTGCTCACTGTGCTGTGTCTGTCTGTAACCCCTCCCCTCCCCATTTCACTCAATGTAAACACGTGATTGGTCAAGATGCCACCATGTCTTGACCAATCACGTGAGGCTTTAACAGAAAAAGACGAGAAAAAAAAAACAGCTCCCTGTCAGGAGCCGGCTCCCGTCGTTCACTTCAAGGAGCCGGCTCTTAGAGCACTAGTGAGTAAATCTGAGTGTAGATTTGCACATAAAAGCTCACCCTACTAAAACTCTACTCCGGATTCATAAACGGCGAGGGAAACTCAGATATGAACTTAAACACGTGTGTTAGATTATGAATGCCAACCCATCGTAAACTGACAGTGCGCTCCCGGTGATCATCAATTAGCATAAATCCCCGCCCATGAATAGCAAATAACCACCATATAAGGACACAGACCTGTGCATCTGGTCGGCCTGCCCTGCAATCATGGCACAAGGAAAGAAGGATAGAGAGAGAAAAAAGAACTTCTCTGAGGCGGAGATTGAAATTATTTTGGGCGAAATGGAATGTAGGAAGCACATTTTATTTTCTTCTGTTAGTTATGGAGTGAAGGGAACAGAGAAAGGGAAGGCCTGGAAAGAAGTGACAGATGCCGTAAATGGTGTCTCCTCTGTAGTAAGGACCATTCAGGAGGTGAAAAGAAAATGGTTCGATTTAAAAATTGAAGCAAAGAAACGTATTATGTGCAAAAGGTTATTCTGAATTGCATCTACAAATGACCTTTATTTTGAAGGGAAAAAAAGTTGTTCTGAATTGCATCTACAAATGACTTTTGTTTTGAAGGAACAAAAAGTTGTTCTGAATTGCATCTGCAAATGACTTTTGTTTTGAAGGAACAAGAGGTTGTTCTGAATTGCATCTACAAATGACCTTTATTTTGAAGGAACAAAAGGTTGTTCTGAATTGCATCTACAAATGACTTTTATTTTGAAGGAACAAAAGGTTGTTCTGAATTGCATCTACAAATGACCTTTATTTTGAAAGAAAAAAAGTTGTTCTGAATTGCATCTACAAATTACCTTTATTTTGAAGGAACAAAAGGTTGTTCTGAATTGCATCTACAAATGACCTTTATTTTGAAGGAACAAAAGGTTGTTCTGAATTGCATCTACAAATGACCTTTATTTTGAAGGAACAAAAGGTTGTTCTGAATTGCATCTACAAATGACCTTTATTTTGAAGGAACATAAAGTTGTTCTGAATTGCATCTGCAAATTACTTTTGTTTTGAAGGAACAAGAGGTTGTTCTGAATTGCATCTACAAATTACCCTTATTTTGAAGGAACAAAAGGTTGTCCCAAATTGCATCTGCAAATTACTTTTATTTTGAAGGAACAAAAACATGATGCACAGAGGCACACTTGCACACCCCTCAGTCAGAGGATGGAGATGATCGGAGGACATGTCTTTTTTCCCCTCACCATCATCCTATCCCTTCCCATCCTTTTCCATAGTTTTTAGTGCGTCCATAAGAGTGTGAGTAGTTTAATCATAGTTTAGTCATCAGTTTGCATTAGTACTTCATTATCATCATTTATGTTCATATATTGTGTTGTCTAGATAAAATGTTAGAGTTAATTGATTGGTGCCACTAAGTCTGACATGCAACAGGAGTGTGCAGGGTCCACTTAGGGACTGACAGCATTTTCTTGTGTTCTATGTCTGTGTGTGTGTATTTGAGATAGAAGTAGTGGCTGTCATTATGGTAATTTGTTGATTGTCCCTAGAAAGTTGGAGTATAGTTTAGCTTTGTTCATAGTTTTTCATAGTTTATAATCATATCCAGTTTCTAATGAAGTTGTTATTATTTTTACAGACTTCATGTGTATATACACAGTGGGGCAAAAAAGTATTTAGTCACTGCCACTGATTTTGCAAGTTCTCCCACTTAGAAAGATGAGAGAGGTCTGTCATTTTCATCAGAGGTACACTTGTGTACTTGTTTACAATGTATTTGTAAATGATGGTGGAAAATAAGTATTTGGTCAATAACAAAAGTTCAACTCAATACTTTGTAACATAACCTTTGTTGGCAATGACAGAGGTCAAACGTTTCCTGTAAGTCTTCACCAGGTTTGCACACACTGTAGCTGGTATTTTGGTCCATTCCTCCATGCAGATCTCCTCTAGAGCAGTGATGTTTTGGGGCTGTCGCTGGGCAACACGGACTTTCAACTCCCTCCACAAATCTTCTATGGGGTTGAGGTCTGGAGACTGGCTAGGCCACTCCAGGACCTTGAAATGCTTTTTACGGAGCCACTCCTTCGTTGCCCGAGCGGTGTGTTTGGGATCATTGTCATGCTGGAAGACCCAGCCACGTTCCATCTTCAATGCTCTCACTGATGGAAGGAGGTTTTGACTTAAAATCTCCCGATACATGGCCCCGTTCATTCTTCCCTTAACACGGATCAGTCGACCTGTCCCCTTTGCAGAAAAACAGCCCCAAAGCATGAGGTTTCCACCCCCATGCTTCACAGTAGGTATGGTGTTCTTGGGATGCAACTCAGCATTCTTCTTCCTCCAAACACGACGAGTTGAGTTTTTACCAAAAAGTTCTATTTTGGTTTCATGTGACCACATGATATTCTCCCAATCCTCTTCTGGATCATCCATATGCTCTCTGGCAAACTTCAGACGGGCCTGGACATGTACTGGCTTAAGAAGGGGGACACGCCTGACGCTGCAGGATTTGAGTCCCTCTTGGCGTAGTGTGTTACTGATGGTAGCCTTTGTTACTTTGGTCCCAGCTCTCTGCAGGTCATTCATCAGGTCCCTCCGTGTAGTTCTGGGATTTTTGCTCACCGTTCTCATGATCATTTTGACCCCACGGGATGAGATCTTGCGTGGGGCCCCAGATCGAGGGAGATTATCAATGGTCTTGTATGTCTTCCGTTTTCTTACAATTGCTCCCACAGTTGATTTATTCACACCAACTTGCTTGCCTATTGTAGATTCACTCTTCCCAGTCTGGTGCAGGTCCACAATTTTCTTCCTGGTGTCCTTGGACAGCTCTTTGGTCTTGGCCATGGTTGAGTTTGGAGTCTGACTGTTTGAGGCTGTGGACAGGTGTCTTTTATACAGATAACCAGTTCAAACAGGAGCCATTAATACAGGTAACGAGTGGAGGACAGAAGAGCTTCTTAAAGAAGAAGTTACAGGTCTGTGAGAGACACAAATCTTGCTGGTTTGTTATTGACCAAATACTTATTTTCCACCATCATTTACAAATAAATTCTTTAAAAATCCTACAATGTGATTTCCTGGATTTTTTTTCTCATTTTGTCTCTCATAGTTGAAGTGTACCTCTGATGAAAATTACAGACCTCTCTCATCTTTCTAAGTGGGAGAACTTACAAAATCAGTGGCTGACTAAATACTTTTTTGCCCGACTGTATATTTATTCTTTCCTTTAGATTCACATTCAAAAGAAAGATCAATGTCAAAGAAAATAAAAGGAGTGGAAATCAAAAGAGAGTGTGTCAGCTTTGAATATCTTGCCATCCAGAACATCCATGTTCTTACCAGACAAGCTGTGATGATTGCAGCCTTACAGTTGAAATCACCAGCAAAGAGTTTATCTCACTGAGGTCTCAAGTGTGGCATCGAGTACAGCACCGCCTCTATTACATATTAAGTTGAATAAAGACAACAGTACAGCCACGGGAGGAGGAGGACCTTCCCAGCCACAACTTTGCCCAACAGACGAGCGCATCGCTGGCATCATTGAGGAGACCTCCATATCAAGAATCAGTCCCTCCAGGAAGTTGCGATTTCGCGATCGCAACTATCAACGCAAATTCAACCAATCAGCGGGATTTTTTCGTGGCCCTACAATTTTTTACAATCAGCGCAACTTTCCTGCAAATTTGACCAATTACCTCAATCTCAGCCCCTGTACGTCATCGGTTTTGTCATCAATTTGACTTCCTTGGAACATAAACATAAGTCCTCACTTGATCGGCACTTTTCAACAAGAAAACACGCACAGAGAACGGGTGAAGAGAGGGGACAGCAGGCAGGACAAGTGACCATGACAACGTTGTTATTTATAGATTGAGGGGCTCAGTGTTAGCTTGGTCTCTACCTGCAGCAGGTGTGCTTTATGAACCAGCTCTCCTCACCTCCATGCATCTGTCTCATCTTCATTGAGGATTTTTACCACCGGTGTGCGTTAGTGACAAAAACACAACCGGGGGACGTCTGTTTACTATTTGATGTTTGACGTTGTTGCCGTGGTTACCGTAAAAAGCTCTGCATCTACAGCTTGATTTAATCCAGTTTGGTGAAACATCAGACACATTCAGTAAGTTTTGATCAACTCCTAGTCATCAAAGATGCAGATTAATTTCTTAACCTGACTGTGCATCAGTCGCTGCAAGGTGCATTCAGGGACCGTCGTAAATGTACAATACAGTCCTTTAATGGCATTTTTCTGTGAATCAAGAGAATCAAAATACAGTCAGTGGCCACATCAAGAATGTTTTCTAAACACAACTGTAATTTAGCATATTTACTTGCCCCTGAGATGTTATTGGGGGGAAAAAAAATAATTGCAACTTTCACCGCAATTTTTTCAAAAAGCTGTCGCAAAATCAGGCTTTTTGGGACGCAAGAATCACAAAAAAATCCCGTGAAATCCTGGAGGGACTGAGGAATCATTCCTGATGGAGACAGTGACATGCCTCCATTGGAGCTGTCTCCATTAAACTCAAAAGGTATGGTCACACGTGTCATATCACAATACAAAATGAATGAATAGGAAACCAGAAATTCTATTTTGTGCTATTTAAGTCTGACAAAGAGCACACAGCTCAAAACGTAGGCTATGCTACGGTGCAATAAATTATTTATTTTTTTCAAGAAGTCCTGCTGTGTTGCGAGTCCTTCATCCTTTTTTTTTCATGACAATACAATTGACTCAGCACCTGCACTTCCTTTATGAGATGTGCGTGTCTTTTATTCGATTTTTCAAAGACAACATTTAGCCAAGAGCATTTTTTTTTTCATGTTTATAGGTCATTTAAAAGTTTTGCAGTGTTCAATTAAGCCTAATTAATTCTGTTCTGTTTTTACAAGTTCAAATGAATGCACTCTGCAGCCAACGTAAATCATTTCCCCAAAGCATATTTATTGAAGTTGTGGCATCACAAGGGGACACGTTGTGGATGGGTGCTATGTAATCCAGGTATAACAGCAACCTGACTAAATAGCCGCCATTAGGCACACTACAGCTCCCAGCAGCCACCACTACCTGGACAGCTGCAGGTGCTTAAGAGCCTTGATTGAGGCAGGACAAAGGAGCTGGAAGTCTGACTGGGAGAGGAGAAAGAGCACTGAGAACTGAAATGGTAGTGACTGAGAGGAACCCTTTTTGATAACAGAGACTTTAAGTTGAACTGGACTATTTTTTAGATTACTTTTAAAAGGAAGTATTTTCTCCTCCAGGATGTTTTAAGTTAACTTTGAGACCTTATTGGAGATTACCTGAGTTACCTTGTTTTGGTGATTGCACCTGTGGTTAAATAAACCCCTCCTTCTGTTGAACCTGACCTGAGATTGTTTTGGATTGTTTTTACACTTTCCCACCTCTTACTGCCATAGAATCCTCTCATGATGTCACAATGTGTTTTTTTAATTGTTTCAGCCGGCGAGTGCTCCTCCCGCGGTGTGAGTCCCCCACCTGCTACTCCCACTGCTCCTTCTCCTAGACGCCGAGGCCGGAGAGGTGACCCGGTCCTAACAGAAGAGTTCCGAACAAACCAAACAGCCATTCTTAGGGCAGTCGAACAAAACAACACTTCGCTGCAACAAATCAATACGAGCCTGCAGGCAATCTACCAGGCACTTTTGCATGCACATTTAATGTTATAGTGGATGGGGTTGGAGATTGCCAGCTGGGCTGTGAACAAAGACCCAAATAAAAAATAAATAAAGAAGAAGGTCTTGATAAGAATGCTAGTTTTCTAGGGGTCCACACAACAAAACAAATACAACCAAAAATCACATTATCCATAAAAAAAAAATGCAATAGCAGCCAACCATAAAAGTCAAAAATGAAAATGCCAGATAAATGAAGTATCTGTGCAAAGAAACAATAAATAGCATCAAATAAAAAAAATAATGGAATCAAAGCAAAATCTTCAGCAAAAATGAATAAAATAAAAAGTTTAAAGTCAGTGATTACTGTCACCACTCTGCTCCTGGTTCTCAGAATTTTTCCACTCACCTCTCCTCTGCTGCTCTCAGCCTGTCGGCCACGCCCACCTCATCAAGCAACTCAGAGCACCTGAGCTCCCAGCTGCTACTCTGCTGACATCAAGCCAGTATTAAACCTCTCCTGTCCACCAGCTCTTTGCCACTACTATCATATACATAATATATATTACTTAGTTGCTTAATTTTCTTTTGTTTGTTTATTTGATTATGTAGAATGTTACACACTATGATACAGTATGTGGCAGTATGCACCTTTATCATTTGGTTTGCGATCTGCCATTAAAATGAGAGCAGAAGAAGAAAAAGAAGAAGAAGAAGAAGAAGAAGAAGAACTGATTCCCTGGTTCTGACTCCCTGCCTGCCTTCGACCTGTCCTCTGCCTTGTTCCCAATCTTTTCAGCCTGCGACCCCCAGGGGGTCCCGACCCACACTTTGGGAACCCCTGCAATAGACTGTATAAATAATGGACGTAGTCACCTTGACGTCACCTATCTGTGTCTGAACCGCTGTTTTGAAGCCAATCGTTGGCGGGAGCCATATTGCTGCTGGTGAGCGATTGTGACATAAAGAGGCGGGCTTTGAGCCTCCTAGCCAACAGCTACAGTGTTCCTGTCTGTCAATCAAGTCAGCTGTGCCTCTCGCAATGGGAAACTTGTAATCTAAATATCTTTGAAATTGCAGCTTTAGAAAAAAAAACACCCCCATACAGTGTGTGCCGATCAAGAAATGAGCTATCCAGACTACACTCGTCTTTTGAACCAGGCTGTAAACATGTTTATTTCTGCTGTAAAGATCAAAGGGTAAGACAAAGGGTTTCAAGATGAGCACCAAGAACATCAGACTTTGTTCTGATGCAAGTGAGCTAATACAGCCTCCACATGAGGCTGCTGACCACAGCTCTGGTTACCCTTCACAGCGTGGTGTAGAACCCCACAGGCTAAAGTAATTCTGCACACTTCCTGCTGTGGAAAGCACAGTTCCTCCCACTGCAGCCGGGCAGAGCCGCCTCGCCTATAGCGCCATAACACCAAATGTTAGTAACTGGAATAATGTTACGATATTATCTTAACGCAGTCTACGAACCCAGAAGATGACTCTGGCCCTGCAGTGCCCCCTCCTGAAACTGTCCTCCTACACTGCTGTTTTGAAATATGCAGGAGTCATGCATCCCTCCAGGCCGCCGAGCTACCACTTACTGCAGAGGAAGTTTGGCATTGCTAATTATTTGCATGTTGAATGTGTGATAATTTTAGTGATTGATGCATGTGTAGTCATTCATGGAAGGTGGCTTCAGACATACATGGATGGTGGCTTCAGACATACATGGAAGGTGGCTTCAGACATACATGGAAGGTGGCTTCAGACATACATGGAAGGTGGCTTCAGACATACATGGAAGGTGGCTTCAGACATACATGGATGGTGGCTTCAGACATACATGGATGGTGGCTTCAGACATACATGGATGGTGGCTTCAGACATACATGGATGGTGGCTTCAGACATACATGGATGGTGGCTTCAGACATACATGGATGGTGGCTTCAGACATACATGGATGGTGGCTTCAGACATAGGTACAGTCAATCGCAGCTATCCCATTAGGAAACCCAGCAAGCTTTGAAAATAATCTTTTAATCACAATTTTCTGAGAGTGTGATTTTAAAGCCATCAACAGGGCTGCCATCATTCTGCTCATAGTTGGCTTCAAAGTACCTGACCTATCTTCAGTCTCCCTCTGAAAGGTACCAGGCCAAAAACCCAAGTGCAGAGAGCTTGAGCGCTTTGTTTCTTTTTTAGCCTGGGCTCCAGATTTTGACAAAGCTACAAAAGGAGAAGCCTAGGGAGCCAAAAAATGTCACATTTAAGACAAACAAAAAGGTGCAGGATTCAAAATTGGGAACACAGGAAACGTGGTCACACTCAGGTAAGACTTCAGAGTGGACTGACACAGGAGGGAGGAAACAGAGAATAAATACTGACAGGGCAATCAGACACAGGGGAGACCACAAGACACAGGTGAGACCACGAGACACAGGGACACAGGGGAGACAATGAGACACAGGGGAGACAATGAGACACAGGGACACAGGGGAGACCACGAGACACAGGGGACACAGCAAGACACAGGGGAGAAAATGAGACACAGGGGAGACCATGAGACACAGGGGAGACAATGAGACACAGGGGAGACAATGAGACACACGGGAGACAATGAGACACAGGTGAGACCATTAGACACAGGGGAGACAATGAGACACAGGGGAGACAATGAGACACGGGAGAAAATGAGACACAGGGGAGACAATGAGACACAGGGGAGACAATGAGACACAGGGGAGACAATGAGACACAGGGGAGACAATGAGACACAGGGGAGACAATGAGACACGGGAGAAAATGAGACACAGGGGAGACAAATTAGACACAGGAAAACAGGGGAGACAATGAGACACAGGGACACAGGGGAGACAATGAGACACGGGAGACAATGAGACTCAGGGGAGACAATGAGACATAGGGGAGACAATGAGACACAGGGAGACAGGGGAGACAATGAGACACAGGGACACAGGGGAGACAATGAGGCACAGGGGAGACAATGAGACACAGGAGACAATGAGACACAGGGGAGAAAATGAAACACAGGGACACAGGGGAATCAATGAGACACAGGGGAGACAATGAGACAAAGGGACACAGGGGAGACAATGAGCTACAGGGGAGACAATGAGACACAGGGACACAGGGGAGACAATGAGCTACAGGGGAGACAATGAGACACAGGGACACAGGGGAGACAATGCGACACAGGGACACAGGGGAGACAATTAGCTACAGGGGAGACAATGAGACACGGGGACACAGGTGAGACAATGAGACACAGGGGAGACAATGAGACACAGGGGAGACAATGAAACACAGGGGAGACAATGAGACACAGGGGAGACAATGAGACACAGGGACACAGGGGAGACAATGAGACACAGGGGAGACAATGAGACACAGGGGAGACAATGAGATACAGGGGAGACAATGAGACACAGGGGAGACAATGAGACACAGGGACACAGGGGAGACAATGAGACACAGGGACACAGGGGAGACAATGAGACACAGGGGAGACAATGAGACACAAAATCTCTCTCTCTCACTAAAAGTTGAATTCAGTGTCCTCTGGGGAGTTTCTACAGTTTTGAGGTTTTCTGTTTAAATCACCAACAACATTTCCTGCAGAGAGTTTCCTGAGCACATGTGAGTGTTCATAATCACTGAAAGCAGCCTCTCTAATTTTTCAATTAAATCAATAAAGAAAACAATCGTTAGTTACACCAAGAAATCAGCTCAACATAATATCAACCTGTTTCAGGAGTCACATCTAATTGAACTCTGAATATGAATCTGTGAGCCTCTGTTTGTCTGTCTGAAAAAGATCTGCACTAATATGATCTAATAATTCTCCTCCACAGACAGACAGACAGACAGAAGACCTGGCGTGGGATTTAAGTGTATCCTCCGCCATGGTCACATGCACATTTGATAAATGAGGGCTAATGGTTTGAGACATGGGACAATAAACATACAGTGGCTGCATCAGATCAATGTCAGCACACACACAAAGCATTTCTGTAAGACTGAAATGTGTCTCTGTAAACACCACATCAGTCCAAATCTCCTCAAAGTAACCTGGGTCTTTTAACAGCCGACCCAGGACAACAGAAAGTATCAGAGTCTCTGTGTCCCCTTTACCTCTTTTTGACCCACGTGAACCAGGTTGTATTTCCGGGCTGGAGCTTGCGCTGGTTCGGAGCTGGTTGAACTCGCGATCCAACACGGCACCTGTTTGTTTTTCCGCCCGCTCAAGTCCGTGGAAGAGTCATGACATCAGATTTACGTGACCGCTTTTCCCAGCAGCGCGAGCGCCAAATTTCCCTCACAACAACGATGGCAGACCACTGCTTTGCCTTGGAATCCATTAGTCTCTTTAATTTTTTCACTGCAGGACAATGGAGGAAACACGTTTGGTTTGTGTTTTTGATCACGGCAAGTTAGTTGGAGCCGCTCTGGAACCATTTGGAACCCAGCCGGGAGCCGGTTCACTCGCGGTCAGCGTTTTGAAAACAGCCCTAGGCTGTTTCTGAAACCGCTTACTATACTAGCAGTACGTACTGATTTGGCCAGAATTCAGTATGTAGTAAGTGAACAAGAGCAAAACCTGCAGTATGACAAAACTCCCTGGAGGTCTACTGATTCAGGAAGATTTCACAGTATGCATCGGACCAGTCTGCCTCACATACTGTTTCCCACAATGCACAGCGCTCGTTCTGCTTTTTCTTTTCCCTTCTTTCTTGATGTGAGGAAATCTGTTTTTGGGTGAAGTGAAAGTTATGAAATTACATATACAGCAAGGCATAACATACAACCACTTCTTAACTTCTTAAATCATAACTGATGCTAAAGAAGCAGTTTCTCTATCGGCTTCACCATTGTTTACTTCTGCTTTCTGAAACCAGAAATGCAGTGACGTCTGACCCAGCGTCCTGCAACACAGATCGTACAGAACAGCACTACTACATACTAAATTCAAAAGCAGTATGTAGTAGGCAATACCTACTACCAGAAGTGGAACTTGTAAGAGAAGAATAACTTTTTGCTTTATTCACCCAGATTATTTACCTCATGTTTTGATGCTGTATGATAGAACACACGCCAGTTAATCATCCTCCATGTTTGTTTATCTCATGATGTCCCATTTGATCACGTGAGCTTCTGTGAAATCTCGTGTCTGTGGAATCATGACCACAAATGTTATTTGTGTGGTCTAGCAGTCTTAAAGGTGACATGTCACGCTTTTTTCATCAATATATATTGGTCTAAGAGGTCCCCAAAACATGTCTTTAAAGTTTATGCTCAAAAAAACACTTTGAAATCAGATTTTGGTCTGCCTGAAAAGTCCTCTTTTTCAGTCCTCCTCAGAACACTCTGTTTTCTCTCTGACCACGCCCCCTCAGGAAGTGGATGTGCCCTCGGCTCTCCAGCACGTTGATCTAATGTTTACATGTTGGCTGAATATACACGGCTGCTCAGAGATCACGTTACTTCAACCCTCTGAATCTGATCCAGAATCTGATCCTGAAGGAGAGGCGCCTGTAGCAGGACCTTTCTGAAGGATGGTCACAGATTTAGTGTTTCTTGTTGTTTTATTTATCAGTATGTAGACGTGTGTCTTGGTACACAGCTACGAACATGTAGCTATGTGGCTATGCTAACTAGCGCTAGCACTTATCCATGATAAACAAAAATCATCCACTAGATCTTTAAATCTGCAGACGTGGGGAGTAAAACCGACCTCTGCCAGAAAGGCAGCAGGACCTTTTATGAAGGATTGGTCACAGATTTAGTGTTTCTTGTTGTTTTATTTGTCAGTATGTCGACGTGTGTCTTGGTACACAGCTACAGCTACAGCTATGAACATGTAGCTATGTGGCTATGCTAATTAGCTCTAGCACTTATCCATGACAAATAAAAATCACCCACTAGATCTTCAAATCTGCAGACGTGGGGAGTAAAACCGACCTCTGTGTTTATTAAGACAGCCTACAACTAGCATGCCTCCCTCCTAAGCTCCTTGTTAGCACACATTTGTGCAGGTAATGAAAAACGGAGGAGGGGTTGAGTTGTATTTTATACAGTCTATGGGCTGAACAAGCTCCGAGCTCTGACTCCGTGACAGACCGGATATTGTTGTGACGTAACAAAAACACTGAAGTCTGAAACGGCTGGTTTCACACACATTTACAGAAAGGTGGAGAAATCAGAACAGGGGCAGAATGGATTTTTTTCATTTTCGGGGGGTTCGTAGACATGCCAGGGAAACATATTTCAGGTAGAGAACCATTAAAAAGTCCATTTTGCATGATATGTCACCTTTAAGGAATCTTTGAATCATTTAAACTTCAATGTTAAAAATTGGTCAGACCCGTCCTTATGTGTGTGTTGTCTCCCACAGTTTTAAAATCAGTTAAGATCTAAAAGTCATCAAGTGTGCTCCTAGCGTTTGGTGATGTCTAATGACGTGGTGATCTGACTCCAAAAACCCCTCACATCAAAAGGTTGTGATCTGGAAATAGGTTCACCTTCTGTCACAAGCTGGGATGTGAGGCATCATCTGGGAAAGAGAGTGAAAACGTGAAAATGTATGGTCGTCTGAGTGGTCCTGTATTACAGCCATAGCGTGACGTGATGGGAGCATCTGCACGTGTAGTGGTGTGAGTGATGAGCTGGAAGTAACTTTCTGAAGCCCTGTTTTGAAGCCGATCGTCGGTGGGTGCAATATTGGAAATGCTGAACACAACCTAACTTCATCTTAGCGAGTGTGATGTAAAGAGGGAGGCCTTTAGCCTCCTCACTAACAGCTCCAGTGTTCCTGCCTGTCAATCCAGTCAGCTGTGCCTCTAATTATGGACAACTTGTAATTTTAATATCTTCTCAACTGCTGAATTATAATAAATTCACCCCGTACAGTGTGTGCTGATCAAGAAATGAGCTATTCAGACCTAAACTGTTAACATGTTTATTTCTGCTGTAAAGATCGTCTTCTTTGAATGGGTGTGTATGTGGTTTCTGGTGTTTCTGGAGCCAGCCTCAAGTGGACACTTGAGGAACTGCAGTTTTTAACACTTCCACGTTGGCTTCATTTCTTACGGCAGGAAGTTGCTGCTTGCATCAGGCCAAAGAGTGAAGCCCCTTCCTGCTAGCAATTAGAAACAATGCAGGCTTTAGACCTGTTTGTATTTTATGAATTTCTCAAACAAGAGTCAGCATTTAGCTGTAAATGGTATATTTCCTCTCCTTTTTTTAAATTAAATAAATAGTTCATCTTTTTTGTTTCTTTCTTTGTTTCCTGTCTTACTTTTTCAATCTACTTTACTCTCCTCTTCCCTCTCTCCCCCTCTCTCTATCAAGCTTCTGATACCAATAACAATAAGACATTAATGTTTAGCACCAATAAATAGAAACAAATAAGTAATAAAAAATAATTTGTTACTCCGTATATTCTCATCAATCTTTCCACTTTCCACTTCTCATATTTGGAATAGAGAGATCTTGAGACGGTAATCCATGCTTTTATTAACAGTCGACTGGATTACTGTAACTCTCTGTATTATGGCCTGGATAACTCATTATTGCACCGCCTGCAGCTGGTACAAAACGCTGCTGCCCGTCTCCTCACTGGAAAACGTAAGCGTGACCACATATCCCCCGTCCTAGCTTCGCTGCACTGGCTCCTGGTTGCTTTTAGAATAGATTTTAAAATGTTATTGTTTGTTTTTAAAGCTCTTAATGGCCTAGCCCCCCCAGTACCTGACCGAGCTTCTCCAATATCATGTCCCTGCCAGGACACTGAGATCATCTGGTCAATTGCTATTGGTCACTCCCAAAACCAGGCTTAAAACCAGAGGTGAGCGAGCCTTTGTGGCGGCTGCCCCTCGGATCTGGATCAACCTGCCCCAACAGATCCACTCTGCAGGATCGATCAAGCTTTTTAAATCCTCTCTTAAGACTCACCTCTTCTCCCTGGCTTTTAATTAACATTGAGTGGACATGTGGCATAATCTTAATTCAATTTTAATTTATTTGATTCTATCTTATTTTATTATATATTTGCACTGTTTAGGTATTCTTTTTATTTATTTATTTTTTTTATTTAACCTTTATTTAACCAGATAAGTCCCATTGAGATCAAGACCTCACTTTCAAGGGCGACCTGGCCAAGAGGTCAGCAGCACACGTCAGAATAAATGGCACAACTCAAAAACATGGAACATACACTATATTACCAAAAGTATTCGCTCACCCATCCAAATGATCAGAATCAGGTGTCCTAATCACTTGGGCTGGCCACAGGTGTATAAAATCAAGCACCTAGCCATGCAGACTGTTTTTACAAACATTTGTGAAAGAATGGGCCGCTCTCAGGAGCTCAGTGAATTCCAGCGTGGAACTGTCATAGGATGCCACCTGTGCAACAAATCCAGTCGTGAAATTTCCTCGCTCCTAAATATTCCACAGTCAACTGTCAGCTTTATTATAAGAAATGGAAGAGTTTGGGAACAACAGCAACTCAGCCACAAAGTGGTAGGCCATGTAAACTGACGGAGAGGGGTCAGCGGATGCTGAGGCGCATAGTGCAAAGAGGTCGCCGACTTTCTGCACAGTCAATTGCTACAGAGCTCCAAACTTCATGTGGCCTTCAGATTAGCCCAAGTACAGTACGCAGAGAGCTTCATGGAATGGGTTTCCATGGCCGAGCAGCTGCATCCAAGCCATACATCACCAAGTGCAATGCAAAGCATTGGATGCAGTGGTGTAAAGCACGCCGCCACTGGACCATAGAGAAGTGGAGACGCGTTCTCTGGAGTGATGAATCTCGCTTTTCCATCTGGCAATCTGATGGACGAGTCTGGGTTTGGAGGTTTCCAGGAGAACGGTACATTTCGGACCGCATTGTGCCAAGTGTGAAATTCGGTGGAGGAGGAATTATGGTGTGGGGTTGTTTTTCAGGAGCTGGGCTTGACCCCTTAGTTCCAGTGAAAGGAACTTTGAATGCCTCAGGATACCAAACCATTTTGGACAATTCCATGCCCCCAACCTTGTGGGAACAGTTTGGAGCGGGCCCCTTCCTCTTCCAACATGACTGTGCACCAGTGCACACAGCAAGGTCCATAAAGACATGGATGACAGAGTCTGGTGTGAGTGAACTTGACTGGCCTGCACAGAGTCCTGACCTGAACCCGATAGAACACCTTTGGGATGAATTAGAGTGGAGACTGAGAGCCAGGCCTTCTCGACCAACATCAGTGTGTGACCTCACCAATGCACTTTTGGAAGAATGGTCAAAAATTCCTATAAACACACTCCTCAACCTTGTGGACAGCCTTCCCAGAAGAGTTGAAGCTGTAATAGCTGCAAAAGGTGGACCGACATCATATTGAACCCTATGGGTTAGGAATGGGATGGCACTTAAGTTCATATGTGAGTCAAGGCAGGTGAGCGAATACTTTTGGTAATATAGTGTATATGCAGACAGTATGTAGAAGCAAACAATAATAATTTAAAAAGTGCAACTTATTTTCAAGTAAAGTGCAGTTTGTGATTACAAAACAGCATTTAAAAAACACAGGCACTGTTCTGGGGTCTTTCTTTCATTTAAGATAGACTTAAAGGTGTCCAGAGAGATGAGATCCGACAGATTCAAGTCCTTCTGGAGTTTATTCCAAGCAGTAGGAGCAGCAAAACTGAACGCTCTCTTACCGAACTCTGTCCGAACACGGGGAACACACATCTGCAAAGTGTCGCAGGAGCGCAAGGCATAGTGACTTCCTGATCTCTGAAGATAAACACATAAATACATAAATACATTGGGACCAAGCCAAGTAGACATTTGTAAATTAGATGAAGCCAATGTGTTTGCCTGCGCACACTCAGGGATGGCCAGTCGGCTCTGACATAAAGCTCACAGTGGTGAGTGAGGCGTTTGCAACCCGTGACAAACCTCAGCGCGCAGTGATATACACTATTTAAAGACAACAAACATTTAAGGCTGATTTATACTTCTGCGTTGAATCAACGGCGTACCCTACGCCGGGGGTCCGCGTAGCTCCCGTACCTACGCAGAGGCCTACGCACGTAGCTGACGTGCACCTCCTCCAAAATGTAACTCCCCGTAGGGCCCACGCCCATCCCGGACATCGGCCACACATCGTCCGTGTATTTCATCTCCTCCTCTCTATTCTTCATGTAATCATGTCTGTATGATAAACAGCAACATGTATCAGCTGTAGATTAACAGAACACGCTCTGAATCTCTGTGGAAAAGGAAACAGAGATCGTAGCAGGACCGGAATCAGGCGACCGGCTATCAGAGAGACCACACTGCCCTCAAGCGTTTCGGAGGAGAATTGCTGCACCACACGGACACATCGACGCACAAGTATGTGGGGCTCATGTCCGCGTCAGCCCCTGCTGCGTAGGGGCGACGCAGAAGTATAAATCAGCCTTTAGCCGAGGCTCCCAAGTACAAGACATCACCATAATCAATAAGAGGCAAGAATGTTGCAGACACTAAAAGTTTCCTCGCTCTGAGGGAGAAACAGGATTTATTCCTGTAAAGGAAACCTAGTTTCACCCTGAGTTTGGAGACCAGGTTGGATATATGAGTTTTAAATGAAAGCTCCCTATCGAGAATAAAACCCAAGTATTTGTAATTAGCGACAAGTTCTATGTGGTTCCCTTGTGAGGTTACGATCGAGGGGACGTTTCCTTTGGACTCATTTGACGAAGAAAAAAGCATCAGTTTGGTTTTGTCTGCATTCAGGACCAGTTTTAGTTTCAGCATACGAGACTGAATAATATCAAAGGCAGACTGTAAAAACTCAAAAGCCTGAGTAATTGATGACGAACAACAGTAAATAATGGTCTCATCAGCATACAAGTGATACCAGGCATTTGACAAGTTATCGCACAGGTCATTTACATAAATTGAGAATAAAATAGGTCCTAAAACGGAACCTTGGGGCACGCCCTTTAGGAGCTCTAAGGAGGAAGAAGAGCTGGCTCCAGCCACCTGTACACACTGTGTTCTGTTTGACAGGTAATTGGCAAACCAGGATGCTGCACCATTTGATATGCCAATGCGTTGGAGGGCATTAATCAGTAACCCATGGTCCACTGTGTCAAATGCCTTTGACAAATCAATAAACAGAGCTATACAGTGTTTTTTACTGTCAAGAGCCTCAGTTATATCATTTAAAACCTTAATTGAAACTGTAATAGTGCTGTGTTGGTTTCTAAAACCAGATTGATATTTGGATAAAATATTATTTAGGTCTAGAAAGTCCTTTAACTGGTCGCTGATTATCCTTTCAAACACCTTTGCCAGGACACACAGTTTAGAGATCGGCCTGTAATTATTTACATCTGAGGGGTCGCCCCCTTTTAACAGGGGAACGACAAACGCAGCTTTCCAGACTTTAGGGATCTCGGTACTAACCAGACTCAAATTGAAAATTTGCGACAGTGGCTCAGCAATAAAATCAGCAGCTAGTTTGATAAAGAACGGACAAAGTTTCTAGTATTGTATTTTAGTATTGTATTGTATGCTATGTTTGTCATTTGTGCTGTTTTTGTCCTGTACAGCACTTTGGTCAACTCCGGTTGTTTTAAACGTGCTTTATAAATAAAGTTTGAGTTGAGTTGAGTTGAATGCATCAGAAGATATTCACTAACCTTCATACCCTCAGCCTTCCCACACAAACATTAACCCTCACATGACACACTTTTTATTTATTTATTCATTTTTATATGTGTATATATATTATTATCTACTTATCTTTTCTATTTAATATTAACCCCTTGAAATGTACAATTAGGAAACTAATTCAGCCGTATCAGTTTCATTATCCCTCTTTCATTGCTTACTTTTTATAAGTTATTTCAGCTCTATTTTTTTTTTTTTTAAATAGTCATTGTTTTTCTTTATTTGTTTTGTTGTTGTTTTTACTTGTACCTTTGTTTTCCTCTTATTATTATTAGTAATGGCCTCCATTAAAGGGGACATATCACGCTTTTTTCATCAATATATATTGGTCTAAGAGGTCCCCAAAACATGTCTTTAAAGTTTATGCTCAAAAAAACACTTTGAAATCAGATTTTGGTCTGCCTGAAAAACCCTCTTCTTCAGTCCTCCTCAGAACACTCTGTTTTCTCTCTGACCACGCCCCCTCAGGAAGTGGATGTGCCTCGGCTGTCCAGCACGTTGATCTAATGTTTACATGTTGGCTGAATATACACGGCTGCTCAGAGATCACGTTACTTCAACCCTCTGAATCTGATCCAGAATCTGATCCTGACGGAGAGGCGCCTGCAGCAGGACCTTTCTGAAGGATTAGTCACAGATTTTGTGTTTCTTGTTGTTTCATTTGTCAGTATGTCGACGTGTGTCTTGGTACAAAGCTACAGCTACAGCTACAGCTGAACATGTAGCTATGTGGCTATGCCAATTAGCGCTAGCACTTATCCATGATAAATAAAAATCATCCACTAGATCTTCAAATCTGCAGACGTGGGGAGTAAAACCGACCTTTGTGTTTATTAAGACAGCCTACAACTAGCATGCCTCCCTCCTAAGCTTCTTGTTAGCACACATGTGTGCAGGGAATGAAAAACAGAGGAGGGATTCAGTATTATTTTATACAGTCTATGGGCTGAACAAGCTCCGAGCTCTGACTCTGTGACAGACCGGATATTGTTGTTACGTAACAAAAACACTGAAGTCTGAAACGGCTGGTTTCACACACATTTACAGAAAGGTGGAGAAATCAGAACAGGGACAGAATAGATTTTTTTCATTCTCGGGGGGTTTGTAGACATGCCAGGGACACATATTTCAGGTAAAGAACCATTAAAAAGTCAATTTTGCATGATATGTCATCTTTAACCACCACACTGAGACCAAGAAATCTGTTAGTGTGAAGGGGGTGGTTGACTTAGATCTGCCAGACACTTTTAACTCCTTCTTCTCTCGCTTTGAAAGGTCTGATCTTCTTGGGAATATCTCTTCATGTACTGAGCCCCTCAAGCCCCTTAAGGAAATTGTGATATCTCAGGAACGTGTCACTGCCTTACTTAAGAAGGTAAATCCTAGGAAAGCTGCTGGTCCTGATGACATCTGCGGCCGTACTTTGCACTACTGTGCCGACCAGCTCAGCGGGGTGTTCACCAACCTCTTTCAAAGGTGTGTGGATTTTGGACAGATTCCCATTACATGGAAGATGTCAACTTTAATACCTATCCCCAAATCAAACAAATCCAAAGAACTTAATGAGTACAGACCTGTGGCACTCACATCACTTGTCATGAAAATTTTTGAGAAGATTTTAAAGGATTTCATTATGTTTTATATCAATGGGAAGCTCGATCCCTTGCAATTTGCTTACCAGCCAGACAAAGGTGTAGACGATGCCAAACTTTTTATCTTAAATGTTGTACTGAAGCATCTTGAAAAACCTGGAGCTCATGCCAGACTCTTGTTCGCAGACTTCTCTTCTGCTTTTAATAAGATGCAGCCTCACATCTTAATGGAGCGTCTGGCGTGCCATTTTAAGCTCCCGGACCAGCTGCTAATGCTGATTTTAAATTTTCTCACTGGGAGAGTCCAACGGGTCCTTGTGAATGGACATATGTCGAAAACATGTATATCTAACACAGGTTCACCTCAAGGTTGTGTGCTGTCACCATTGCTGTTTATCATGTACAGTCATGGCCAAAAGTTTTGAGAATGACACAAATATTACATTTTCCCAAAGTCTGCTGCTTCAGGGTTTTTAGGTGTTTTTGTCAGATGTTTCTATGGTATAATGAAATACAATTAGAAGCATTTCATAAGTATCAAAAGCTTTTATTGAGAATTACACAGAATTCATGCAATAAGTCAATATTTGCAGTGTTGACCCTTCTTTTTCAAGACCTCTGCAATTCTCCCTGGCATGCTGTCAATCAACTTCTGGACCAAATCCTGACTGATGGCAGTCCATTCTTGCAGAATCAATGCTTGGAGTTTGTCAGAATTTGTGGGTTTTTGATTGTCCACCCGCCTCTTGAGGATTGACCACAAGTTCTCAATGGGATTAAGATCTGGGGAGTTTCCTGGCCAAGGGCCCAAAATCTTAATGTTTTGTTCCCCGAGCCATTTTGTTATGACTTTTGCTTTATGGCAAGGTGCTCCATCATGCTGGAAAAGGCATTCTTCATCACCAAACTGCCCTTGGATGGTTGGGAGAAGTTGCTCTCGGAGGACGTTCTGGTACCATTCTTTATTCATGGCTGTGTTTTTAGGCAAGATTGTGAGAGAGCCCACTCCCTTGACCGAAAAGCAACCCCACACATGAATGGTCTCAGGATGCTACACTGTTGGCAAGAGACAGGACTGATGGTAGCGCTCACCTCGTCTTCTCCGAACAAGCCTTCCTCCAGATGCCCCAAACAATCGGAAAGGGGATTCATCAGAGAAAATGACTTTACCCCAGTCCTCAGCAGTCCAGTCCCTGTACCTTCTGCAGAATATCAGTCTGTCCCTGATGTTTTTACTGGAGAGAAGTGGCTTCTTTGCTGCCCTCCTTGACACCAGGCCTTCCTCCAAAAGTCTTCGCCTCACTGTGCGTGCAGATGCACTCACACCTGCCTGCTGCCATTCCTGAGCAAGCTCTGCACTGGTGGTGGCCCGATCCCGCAGCTGTAACACCTTCAGGAGACGGTCCTGGCGCTTGCTGGACTTTCTTGGGCGCCCTGGAGCCTGTTTGGCAACAATTGAACCTCTCTCCTTGAAGTTCTTGATAATTGGATAGACGGTTGACTGAGGTGCAATCTTACTCTCTGCTATAAACTTCCCTGTTAGGCCCTTTTTGTGCAATGCAATGATGGCTGCACGTGTTTCCTTGCAGGTAACCATGGCTAACAGATGAGGAACAATGGTGTCATGCACCATCTTCCTTTTAAAGTGTCCAGTCACTCAATCATGACAGATTGATCGCCAGCCTTGTCCTCATCAACACCCACACCTGTGTTAATGTGTGTGACACCTGTGTGTCATTGAAATTATGTTAGCTGGTCCTTTTGTGGCAGGGCTGAAATGCAGTGGAAATGTGTTTTTGGTGATAAAGTTCATTTTCAAAGCAAAGAGGGACTTTGCAATTAATTGCAGTTGAGCTGATCACGCCTTCACTTTGTGAAAATGAATAGTTGTGTCATTCTCAAAACTTTTGGCCATGACTGTACACCGACAGCTGCAGGTCCTTGCATGAGAACAGGTTCCTTGTAAAGTTTTCAGATGACACTGTACTGTTGTTGCTGCTCCATGGTTCAGAGTCTGACCATGGTCCTGCCTTATTTGACTTTGTAACATGGTGTGATGACAGCTACCTTGACCTTAATGTATCCAAAACAAAGGATATGATTATTGATTTTAGACACAATAATGTACACAAAGTGAGTGTCATTCATGGGGAAGATGTGCAGACTGTCAATTCGTATAAATATCTTGGAACTGAGTTTGATTCCAAACTGAAGTTTCAACACAGTGTCTATTGTCAAAAGATGCCAGCAAAGGATTTACCTGCTGAGGAAGTTGAAATCTTTTAATGTCAGTAAGAGGATTTTAAGTAACTTTTATTGTTCTTTTATTGAAAGCCTTTTAACCTTTTCTTTTATCTGCTGGTTCGAGGGCTTACCTATCAAAGAGAAGAACAGCCTGCAGAGCATTGTAAAAGTTTGCTCCAAGATCACAGGAGTTAAACAGAGAGACTTGTGTTCCCTCTGGGAGAACCAGGTGCTGAAGAAAGTGAAAAACATTATCGGCCAGCCCTTACATGTCCTTCGTACTGAGTTTGTACTGATGCCTTCAGCTCGCCGTTTTTATGCACCCGTGAGGAGAACTAACCGGTATTCAAAGTCTTTTATCCCGTCTGCTATCAGGCTTTTAAACTTAGAGTAAAAGTTTACTTTTTAAATAACTTTGTATGACAAGAGATTCTAATGTCTTTTAATCGTTGTCGTATTTTACTGTTATTTATTTATTACATTACCTTATGCTGTCCTCCACAGACCCTCTAGTCCCGTGTACAGACCCGATGCGTGACTCATAGCATGTATATATGATGGATGTGTTGTAGATGTTAAATGTTGTATGGTTGTTGTATGGTAAGCTATGAATGAATTGCCCTTCTTGGGATCAATAAAGTTGTCTGAATCTGAATCTGAGTATTATTGTAAATGGTAAATGGACTGTGTTAAAATTGTTCTAGTCTTCTGACCACTCAAAGTGCTTTTACATTACATGTCACATTCACCCATTCACACCACATCCACTCACTGATGCAGTGGCTGCTATGTAAAGAGCCTGTCAGTGTTAACTTATCCCACTCACACAGTTATCCCCAGGGGCAGATCAGGGTTAAGTGTCTGGCATGTGGACAGCGGGACCTATGATCGACTCTACCACTGAGACACAGCCGAACCTGTGAATGGATCCATGTTATGATATGTAATTAAACCAAAGCTCAATTAGAACGTGTGTGTGTTCTTTGTATTTGTGTGTGCAGCAGTCTACTGTGTAGTATATGTACTACATGCTCCCCCTCGGTCACATCATACGCCGCCATGGCCTCCATTTCCACTGTTATGCCGACGTCATCCAGCTTTACATTTCAACCACATCCATCACGGCTGCTTCCCACTCCACCCTCACAAACTGCCTCACTGAAATAACTCCTGGATGCAAACACATTTTCTTAAATTGGCCTAAAGTCCATCACTTCTCTCTCAACACTGACCAATCCACTGTTTCAACATCCACCTACATCCGTAACCATGGCATCATTTTTGATCAGTCACTCATCTTTGAACGTCATATTAAAAATATTTCAAAAACTGCTTTCTTCCACCTCAAAAACAAAAACATCTCCACCCCTCCTTTTCCTTCACTGCTGCTGAAACTCTCATCCACGCCTTCATCACCTCAAGACTTGATTATTGCAATAGAATCCTCTACGGTTCACCCAACACCCTCCTCAACAAATTACAATACATAAAAACTCAGCTGCACTCCTCCTCACTCATACCCGCTCCAGAGACCACATCACCCCAGTCCTCCAGAACCTCCATTAGCTTCCCATCACCTCCAGAATACAGTACAAGATCCTCCTCATCACCTACAAGCCCTCCATGATCTAGCTCCCTCCTACCTCACCGACCTTCTGCAGCCATACAATCCCACCCGCAACCTCCGTTCCACCAACGCCAACCTCCTCACCCCTCTCACCAAACCCAAGCACCGAACCTGGGGGGACAGGGCCTTCTCTGTCAATGAAATCTTTTAAAATGCTTGCATTTTAATGTTGTATTTTCAAGGTTTGAAAATGCTTGAATTTTGGGTCTAAGTGCTTGTAAATGCTTGAAATTGTAATCATATATATTTTACAATTAACATCAATCTGACTCAACAGATGGATTAAATGGAGAGAAATAAAATAGTCAAATGTTAAAAATAAAAAAACACTCTCCCTGATGGATTCGCGTGTGTGACATGCTGGTCTGTTGTCATGTGTGATGTGATGCCGCCGCCACCTAGAGGACAGTGTGACACCACGTTAGCCCTACACGTTAATTAGCCTATTATGTGTTGATGCTAACCACCTGTTTATGCTACATGCTAGGCATGTGTGATGTGGAAGCACTGTGCCATATAACGTATAGGTGGTGTGATGAGTCACAGCAGTCGTACCGCTGTTTGTAGCTCGGGGCAGGTTATCACATGACCGCGGTCGGTCGGCGACAACTCTCGTCTAAAAATACCGTGTTGTGCCTGAGCCGGTGGCCGCGAAGTGGGAGGCTCTCCCGCTGGATTAGTGTTAATTTTGGCGGCTATTTTAGATTTAGTCTTAGTCTTAGTCTTAAAACGAAAATGCCTGTTAGTTTTAGTCACATTTTAGTCTTTTCAGCCCTTTATAGTTTTAGTCTAGTTTTAGTCGATGGAAACTCAAAACATTTTAGTCTAGTTTAGTCAGATTTTAGTCTTTGCTTAATCATTAGTATCACCCCACGGATTTTTTTTGGCATCATGGTGAGATGGTCCCTCTCCATCTAAGTGTGTTAGGTCTCTCTCTCCTTCTCTCTCCCTGTCCCTTTGTATATCCTTATGTAATCTTTCTTTCACTTTCTCTTATTTTTATTTTTTTTGGTCCACCTAGGTGTGCACGCCCTCTTTTACAGAACATGATATTAGCTGTCAATAAAAGATAGGCCAGAGTTCTAAGAGGGATGGTGATGGTTGCATGCACACAGTCACAAGCACAGAAGAAAAAGGTTTTCTTTCTTTTCTTTTGCTGCAAGAATAAATTGCATGAATATTTGACAGTTTGTGACAAACATGACACAAACCAGAAATATATATGCAGACAAGAGAAGAAAAACAGAAGAGAAGAGAAAAAGAAAGAGAGAGAAAAAAGAAGAAAAAAAAAAAAGATTTTAGTCTTTGATTTTTGCCAAAACATTTTCCCTCTTTAAAATAATTCATGTAGTCGATCGCATATCAGTATCAGGGCTACCAAGTCTTCAAATAGTCAATATATCACTCTTTTAACACTTTTGTGTAATATTTTAAGTTTAATGATTTAGCCTCTAACTGCTAAAAAGTAAAAATGAAACATTCTTGATGTGACCACTATGAAGATAATTTGATTCTCTTGATTCAAATAAAAATGCCATGGACTAGGGATGACCACAATTAATCGATTATCGATTAATTGATTGTTAAGAAATTACTGGTAACACACATTTTTGTTATCAATTTTCCGTCAGGTAGGACAAACACAATGTGGTCTCATATTACACTCATCTATCAGGGAGGTGTTTTAAGTTTAAAGCATGTTTGGATGTGAATCAGCTGTTAAAGGTGTTGCGCACAGCGGAGACGCTCAGCTGGCGGCTGCGGCTGTGCGTCAGGTCTCCACGTGCGCTTTTTTAAAGAGGATCAATACAAAACTGCTGCCAACAACGACACGGACACAAAGGTTGACAGCTTTAAACAGGATATTTCCACCTTTGGATACGAAGGCAACAGACAGGTGGGAAATTCTGGTACACTATGTTTACAGAGCAGCAACATCAGAGCCGTCTGGGCTTTTCTGCAGCTGGACTGATTATGACCCGGTTGCTCTCCCGACTGACACCTGACTGAATACACATGTTTATTTTTCTCAATAAGAACGAGTAGACAGAAAACTGGACACTGTGAGTCTGAAGTACTTTTCTGTTAGTATTATGAGCCTTCACTTTATAAGATTATGTCCGCATAGAATATTTCTATGAGCCTGTTCGTTGATATTCTGCGTGTCAAACATGTACCAGTATTCAATCCTGTCAGTTATTTGCATTTTGTTGCTGTAGAAAATATTATTTAGGGGGAAAACAACGTATTTGGCATTGTTTTTGACGTAAGAATAATAATGGGTTTTTTTATCAATTAATCGATAATTGATCGTTAACATTTCCAAAAATCGATCATGGAAAATACTTAAAATGTACATCCCTACCATGGACACAATATAAGGGCTGTATTGCACTTTTACAACAGTCCCTGCACCTCGCAGCGACAGAGGCACTGGACAGACAGTTCACGGCACTCTGAAATGCATCTGCATCTTTGATGACAAGGAGTTGATCAAAACTTACTAAATGTGTCTGATGTTTCAACAAACTGGATTAAATCAAGCTGTAGACGCAGAGCTTTTTACGGTGAGAGCGGCAACAACGTCAAACATCAAATATTAAACAGACGTCCCCCCGGTTGTGTCTTTGTCATTAACACAAAAATCATCAATGAAGATGAGACAGATGCATGGAGGTGAGGAGAGCTGGTTCATAAAGCACACCTGCTGCAGGTAGAGACCAAGCTAACACTGAGCCCCTCAGATAAGAACTCAGTCTGTCACAGGAAATCATCACGCCATCTTTAAAGATTAGACGCACAGCACAGGGGGAAACATGGATTTTTAATGTTCGGCAGTCCGCCACTAATGTTTTCATCTCTTCATCGTCTCATAAACAAAATCAAACCATATTTTCGTCAGAGTTTTTATTATCAGTGATGCAGTTTAGCACGTCTTAGTCTTGTTTTCATCATGAAAAAATAGTTATTGATGAACATATTTCGTCATCATTTTTGTTAACAAAATGAACACTACGCTGGATACGAAGGCACGACACAGTGTTTCTCATCGAGGCCCGTCACAGACCGACCGCGGCCTTGAAAAGTTTCAAAATTGACCTTAAAAGTCATTGAAAAGGACTTGAATTTGACCATGAATAAAGTGTACGAACCCTGCATTTAGAAAGGCTTTCAATGTATAATTGATTTGAAACACTGGCTCAGTGTTTTTATTTATCTGCTCTAATTACAACCTTTGCATATCTATTAGATCATTTGTGGTAAGAGTCTGAGAGAAACTGTGTAAGTGCCTTTTTAAATAAACTCTATTATTCTTCTTCTTCTTCTTCTTCTTCTTCTTCTTCTTCTTCTTCTTCTTCTTCCTCTTCTTCTTCTTCTTATTATTATTATTATCATTATTATTATTATTATTATTATTATTATTATTATTATTATATGTCTGTTTAAACATGGCTTCAGTGCATACAAACACAGTCAAATAACAGAGAGAGAGAAGATGAAGCAACAGAGCTGGACAGAAGTGTAAGAGATACATAGATATTTAGAAATAAAGAGAGGAGCAGGGTAGGGAGTGCAGAGAGAGAGAGAGAGAGAGAGAGAGAGAGAGGGAGAGAGAGAGAGAGGGAGGTGGTGTCAGTCTGAACAGAGGCGGTCTTTTATTCTCCTCAGTGCTACAACCTCAGAGAGTGAGAGAGGAGGAGAGCGAGAGACGCACTTGCTTGTCCTCATTGGTTGGGTGATGTAGAGCGAGCGAGCAGGATCCAGAGAGAGGGAAACATATGAGTGCAGCGCAGTGTGAGGAGGGGGGAGTCCAAACACGTTTACTCTCTGCACAAGGTAAAGACCATCACTCCATTCATCCATCTCTCTGTCTTTTTCTCATCTCTCCCTTCATTTCACTCCTGCTTCAGGGCTGAGGAAACGCTGCTTCTGTTGTGTGTGTATGTGTGTGTATGTGTGTGTGTGTGTGTGTGTGTGTGTGTGTGTTAGAAAAGTGTGTAACTGGTTCAGTAATATGCTTTCGTGTGTGTTTGTGAGAGAGATTATACGTCCAGTTATTTGAGACATTGTGTGTGTGTGTGCAGATGAAACACTTCACACTCTGTATGCGAAGCTGCTGTTTCTCTGCACATATGCTGCCATTAACACTCACACACACACACACACACACACACAGAGACACACACTCCTACAGCCACATCAGGCAGTGTGTTGGTGCTGTTTGACTCCAGGCGGAGCACAGCTTAAAGGAAATCATTTGCACCCTGGACTGTGATCAATTCTCTGCAGTCTTGCATGCCGGTCGAGCAGGCAGCTGGATTAATGCAGATTTTATATCAGCCCCCCTTATCTGAGGATTTTTATAATCCTCCGAGAGTGTGATATTTTTAAGCTTTTCTGACACAGGCGGGACTTCTCTGATGAGTGAAATGTGTAAATCCCCGGGTAAATCAAGATTTGGCTTTTCATGTGTAAATGCAGCTAATTTAGAGCGAGTGAAAAGTTGAACGGAGCTGAGCAGGGATGCCCTGGTTTGAATGATGCTCCCCATCTGCTGGTGTCTTTGCCTCCATGTTTAGCTCATGTTCATGTGAGCTAAATCTTATTCTTTGACTTCTACTACAGATCTATGGGAGGTAGGATTGTCTTCAGGTGGGGCTGCTCTCAGGGATTGTTTAGTTACAGTAACTCCATCACACCCTCCCGTGCACTCATCTGTTAGCTTTACAGTCACACTCAGAGGACTGAAGGGGTCTGAAGACAATACTACCTCACAGTGCTAACACATTCACACCCACACCCTCTTCTTCGGTGACTTCAGAGTCACCACTTACACTAACCTGCGTGTCTGAGACTGGAGGAGGAAGCCTAAATAACCGAGGGAAGCCACACAGCGAGAAAATACATGTAAAAGGATCAAAGACAGTTATTTAGCTGTGTCCACACCCACTGACTGCAAACTCTCTCTATCAAGCCGCCACCTTTCTGCTCTAGCCTCACAACAACACGTGCCTCTGAGAATGATTACAAACGTCCCTGTATTTGTGGTGAAGCCAGCAATTGGCGATAAACCACTACCATCCTAAACTTCCTTTCCTGTTCCTTACTTACAGTCCAGTTAATAATTAGCAGAGTGACTGTACAGTCATGGCCAAAAGTTTTGAGAATGACACAACTAACAATTTTCACAAAGTCTGCTGTTTCAGTTTTTATAATGGTAATTTGCATATACTCCAGAATGTTATGAGGAGTGATCAGCTCAACTGCAATTAATTGCAAAGTCCCTCTTTGCCTTGAAAATGAACTTTATCACCAAAAACACATTTCCACTGCATTTCAGCCCTGCCACAAAAGGACCAGCTAACATCATTTCAATGACACACAGGTGTCACACACATTAACACAGGTGTGGGTGTTGATGAGGACAAGGCTGGCGATCAATCTGTCATGATTGAGTGACTGGACACTTTAAAAGGAAGATGGTGCATGACACCATTGTTCCTCATCTGTTAGCCATGGTTACCTGCAAGAAAACACGTGCAGCCATCATTGCATTGCACAAAAAGGGCCTAACAGGGAAGTTTATAGCAGCAAGTAAGATTGCACCTCAGTCAACCATCTATCGAATTATCAAGAACTTCAAGGAGAGAGGTTCAATTGTTGCCAAACAGGCTCCAGGGCGCCCAAGAAAGTCCAGCAAGCGCCAGGACCGTCTCCTGAAGGTGTTACAGCTGCGGGATCAGGCCACCACCAGTGCAGAGCTTGCTCAGGAATGGCAGCAGGCAGGTGTGAGTGCATCTGCACGCACAGTGAGGCGAAGACTTTTGGAGGAAGGCCTGGTGTCAAGGAGGGCAGCAAAGAAGCCACTTCTCTCCAGTAAAAACATCAGGGACAGACTGATATTCTGCAGAAGGTACAGGGACTGGACTGCTGAGGACTGGGGTAAAGTCATTTTCTCTGATGAATCCCCTTTCCGATTGTTTGGGGCATCTGGAGGAAGGCTTGTTCGGAGAAGACGAGGTGAGCGCTACCATCAGTCCTGTCTCTTGCCAACAGTGAAGCATCCTGAGACCATTCATGTGTGGGGTTGCTTTTCGGTCAAGGGAGTGGGCTCTCTCACAATCTTGCCTAAAAACACAGCCATGAATAAAGAATGGTACCAGAACGTCCTCCGAGAGCAACTTCTCCCAACCATCCAAGGGCAGTTTGGTGATGAAGAATGCCTTTTCCAGCATGATGGAGCACCTTGCCATGAAGCAAAAGTCATAACAAAATGGCTCGGGGAACAAAACATTAAGATTTTGGGCCCTTGGCCAGGAAACTCCCCAGATCTTAATCCCATTGAGAACTTGTGGTCAATCCTCAAGACGCGGGTGGACAATCAAAAACCCACAAATTCTGACAAACTCCAAGCATTGATTATGTAAGAATGGACTGCCATCAGTCAGGATTTGGTCCAGAAGTTGATTGACAGCATGCCAGGGAGAATTGCAGAGGTCTTGAAAAAGAAGGGTCAACACTGCAAATATTGACTTATTGCATGAATTCTGTGTAATTCTCAATAAAAGCTTTTGATACTTATGAAATGCTTCTAATTGTATTTCATTATACCATAGAAACATCTGACAAAAACACCTAAAAACCCTGAAGCAGCAGACTTTGTGAAAATGTAATATTTGTGTCATTCTCAAAACTTTTGGCCATGACTGTAGGTTCAGACAAAGTAACATCCCCAGTCCCAAAATGTAAGGGATAATGTATGGTTAGCAGGTTGTTATGGGATTCTTTATCACATAACTACCCGCTAACCAAACATTATCCCTCTTATTACCGGGCTACTAACTTCAGATACAAACAGGTTGTTAAAAACATTGATTAAACATGATTTTATTGATTTAAATTATTTATGTTTACAGTTTTTAAAAATAGTCCCAACGTCAAATGTCACAACCCTGCTGCTATCATCACCACCGCTCATGGTTTAACTTTCTTTGTAGAGATCACTAACCTAAAGTTTCTCTCACCTGCTCCGCTCCTTCATCATATTGATGGACAGGATCCAATATGAAAATGTCTGTAGCCTGTTGATTTAGCATGCTAACTGAAGCTAACAGTTTTATACACATTGTTTTGATGCTAATGGAAGCTAACCGTTTTACCTCACCTTACAGTGAATGGTGTCAACAAGCAGAAGCTAAATGTGTCTGAACTCTTTTCTGTGGATTGATTTGACATGACGTGTGATCTGTTTGTCTCTGGTGTTGCTCATGTTAGTGAAAGTTAATAACCGCTGTCAAGGGGTTTTGACCAATCAGAATCAAGCTTCTTACACAACCAGAAGATCAGTAAGTTCACTTAACAAACACTGTATTACTTGGTACATTATATCCTCAGAGTCATGTTCAATCATCTGTTTCTGGTGAGTCTCAGTTTCACTGTAAACATGTCGTTACACAGAAGCTTCACTTTAGTTGACTTCAGTGGTTTAGACCTGAAAAAGAAACAGATTTCTCTTGATTTACTTGTAATCAAAGAGAAACAACTTTAAGAGTGTGTGTTTGTTGAATGCAGACTGGACAGATCTTTGTGCTGCACTCTAGAGAGCTGGGAAATCGGAACACTAACTGCCCTGGGCAACACAGCATCAATGATATTGTTGCTGAAGTTGATTTTTTAATTAGTCTTGAAATGATTGTTCGCTGCAATTGCATTTAAAGAGATTCATAAGTTGTCATCAGACTACTGTAGATTGCTCCCTGCCTGCTTTTGCTCTCCATACACATTGTTTTTCCTGCGACCACCAAAGTTTGATCAATCAATCAATCAGACTTAATTTAAAGCACTTTTCATTCAATGATATTGTAACACAAAGTGCTGTACTTAGAAATGATAAATAGAATAAATAAAAAAGAGGAAACGCCCCCATCCCCTCACCCCAGCCCCATAATGCATATGCAAGGTTAAGAACATTTATAATAATAATAATAATAATAATAATAATAATACTACTAATAATAATAACAATAATACTAATACTAATGATAATAATAATAATAATAATAATAATAATACTAATACTAATGATAATAATAATAATAATGATAATAATAATAATAATAATAATAATAATAATAATACTAATAATAATACTACTAATAATAATAATAATACTAATAATACTAATACTAATGATAATACTACTACTAATAATAATAATACTACTAATAATAATAATCATCATCATCATCATCATCATCATCATCATCGTCGTCATCGTCATCATCATCATCATCATCACCATCATCATCATCATCTTCATCGTCATCGTCATCATCGTCATCGTCATCATCATCATCATCATCATCATCATCATCATCATCATCATCATCACCATCATCATCACCAGCATCATCATCATCATAAAAAGTTGCTTGGAAACGTCATGATATCACACACAAAATAAGATGCTAATGGGAAATGAAGCTCGCCAAAATAAAATAAATTAATAAAATAAAATAACAAAACACTAAAATATTAAAACACTAAAAGAAACTAATAATAATATTTGATCAGATTCGTATAGCACTTTTCTTGGTACTTAAAGTTGGTTAAAATAAAAATAAAAATAAAGCAAATAAATAAAACAGAACAAAGACAGCTGTGGGGCAGGAGTAGAGGTCATGGTTTGTCTGCTTTTTTGATCAGGAAGGTCTTGAGGTGGTTTTTAGATGAGAGAAGAGAGTCAGAGTTGAGGATGTGTGGAGAGAGAGAGTTCCAGTGATGGCAGAGGCTCTGTCCCCCAGGGTGCAGTGCTTAGACTTGTGTATAGGGGACAGGAGATTGTCATCTGATGATCTGATGCTGCACTAAAAGTAAATACAGCAAAGCAAAACAGAATAAAATGTTATAATTCTAAGAGGTAATCTGTAACAATCATAAGATGATGAGATCTGATTAATAACTAAATTAAAAATGTAATAATAAATGAATTCAAATTAAATAAATAACTGAATGAATAAAATATATGTGTCTATAATAATTTAAAACAAAACAGTTTATGACTTTAAAATGGACGAGAATTTGAACTAGATAGAAAATGAATAAAGTAAGATGAAATAAAGATGACACCTGAATGTTTGATAGTACACAGACTACAAACGGAAACCAGAACACTTCTCATATTAAACTCATACTGCAGAATCTGTAGGAACATGTTGGATTATTTACCTCAGCTTCACAGAGAGTCCTGCCTGTCTAAGCTCCTAAGGCGTCAAATACCTGGCCTCTGTCTGGTCCCTGAAGTATCCTTGAGAGACACACCAGGTCTTTAATTAACACTTATGTAAACTTGTTCACATCAATACTGGATCCTCAGGAAAACTGCTCCTGGATGTAGCAGGAAATTCAAACGCTGACCTGAGATGAGCTCTGTGTTCCCCTGATGAGGGAGCTCTTTCTTTGTAACACGTCTTCGTTAGAGCTTTCAATTTGAGTTCCTCCAGCTCTCCAGGTAATGAACAAACAACAACAGTTTCAATGTTTGCCTGCACCGTCATGGGAGGTGTTATGAAATAAATGTCAAAAAGAAGATGGACTTGATATTTAAGAGTTGAGCCTGGTTTATACTTCTGGGTCGACCCTATGCAGCAGTGGTGGACGCAAACGTGAGCACTACATACTTGTGCATCGATGTGTCCATGCAATACTCCGCCTAGAGGGCAGTGTGGTCTCTCTGATAGCCGGTCGCCTGCTTCCGGCACCTCTACGATCTCTGTTTCCTTTTCCACAGAGATTCAGAGCGTGTTCTGTTAATCTACAGCTGATACATGTTGCTGTTTATCATACAGACATGATTACATGAAGAAGAGAGAGGAGACAGTGGAGGAGATGAAATACACAGACGATGTACGGAGATCCCAGAAGTGCTGTAAATGCAGGAAATACAATGCCATACAGTGGACCAATCAAAGGGCTTGCTGTCCACATCGGTTCAAAGCATAGTTACATTTTGGAGGAGGTGTGCGTCAGCTTTGTGAGCAGGTACAGGGGCTACGCTGACCTATGCATGTAGGCTACACCGTCAATATGATGAAAAAGTATACACCAGGCTTTAGGAGTCTCAGGTATATGAAAAAGGAAAAGTTCTCCCAAGTTGGAAACGAAATAAAAAACCTGTGCTTTTGACCAAATACAAGTGAAATATATGTGAAGTTAAACTTTCACCTCATACCTCCGTCTTTCTAAAATCTCAGTGGATGTGTTATTCTATCATCTTCTGGCATGCAACCAAAGGCAACCTTTAGATACTTTAGAACTTAAAAAGTCCTGAGGAGAATTCAAATTCTGCTCATTTCTCCAGACCTGTAGCTCACTCTTTCATCCATCATGAAGATTTAAAGGTGACATATCACGCTTTTTTCATCAATATATATTGGTCTAAGAGGTCCCCAGAACATGTCTTTAAAGTTTATGCTCAAAAAAAACACTTTGAAATCAGATTTTGGTCTGCCTGAAGAACCCTCTTCTTCAGTCCTCCTCAGAACAGTCTGTTTTCTCTCTGACCATGCCCCCTCAGGAAGTGGATGTGGCCTCGGCTCTCCAGCATGTTGATCTAATGTTTACATGTTGGCTGAATATACACGGCTGCTCAGAGATCACGTTACTTCAACCCTCTGAATCTGATCCAGAATCTGATCCTGACGGAGAGGCGCCTGCAGCAGGACCTTTCTGAAGGATTGGTCACAGATTTAGTGTTTCTTGTTGTTTTATTTGTCAGTGTGTCGATGTGTGTTTTGGTACACAGCTACTAACATGTAGCTATGTGGCTATGCTAACTAGCGCTAGCACTTTTCCATGATAAATAAAACTCATCCACTAGATCTTCAAATCTGCAGACGTGGGGAGTAAAACCGACCTTTGTGTTTATTAAGACAGCCTACAACTAGCATGCCTCCCTCCTAAGCTCCTTGTTAGCACACATGTGCAGGGAATGAAAAACAGAGGGGGGATTCAGTATTATTTTATACAGTCTATGGGCTGAACAAGCTCCGAGCTCTGACTCTGTTACAGACCAGATATTGTTGTTACGTAACAAAAACACTGAAGTCTGAAACGGCTCGTTTCACACACATTTACAGAAAGGTGGAGAAATCAGAACAGGGGCAGAATGGATTCTTTTCATTCTCGGGGGGGGGGGTTGTAGACATGCCAGGGACACATATTTCAGGTGGAGAACATTAAAAAGTCCATTTTGCATGATATGTCACCTTTAAGAAACAGGCTGAACACAAAGCAGCGACCTTTGACCTGTATGACTCAAACACAGAGCACTGAAAAGCCCCTCCTGTTGGCTGACTGCTGCCAACAAAGTCAAAGTAGATTTGAACCCTTAAAACAGATTCATGTTTAAAATAGTGTCCAGACCAAGCGGCAACCTCCGGTCTCAAAATATAAAGCCCATGCGGAAGTGTTATTAAACTGCAATTCATCAAGCGTCTACTTGAGGCTGGCTGCAGAAACACTAGAAACCACATACACACCCATTCAATGAAGACGATCTTTACAGCAGAAATAAACATGTTTACAGCCTGGTTCAAAAAACAGCTTAGGTCTAACTCGCCAGTTCAAAAGATATTAAGATTACAAATTTTTGCCCAAATAAGGACATGACTGACTTAACTGACAGGAGGGAACACAAAGCTGTTGGCTAGGAGGCTCAAACTCCACCTCTTTACCTCCCACGAAGTTATGTTGAGTTCAGCATTACCAATATGGCTGCCGCCAACGATTGGCTTCAAAACAGCGCTCAGGAACAGATGGGTGACGACCATAGACTGTAAAAAATATGGACGTAGTATCCGTGACGTCACCCATCTGTTTCTGAAGCGCTGTTCTGAGACCAATTGTCGGCGGCAGCCATATTGCTTCTGTCGAGCCAGTGTGACGTAAAGAGGCGGAATTTGAGCCTCCTAGCCAACAGCTGCAGTGTTCCTGCAGTCAGCTGTGCCTCTCATTGGAAGACTTGTAATCTTAATATCTTCAAAATTGCCGCGTAAGAAAAAAATTCACCCCCCTCACAGTGAGAGAACATTGACAAATGAGCTATCCAGACTACACTGGTCTTTTGTACCAGGCTGTAAACATGTTTATTTCTGCTGTAAAGATCGGCTTTTTCCCATTCATGTGTATGTGACTTCCGGTACTTCTGGAGCCAGCCTCAAATGAACTGCAGTTTTAAGCACTTTCACATTGGACTCATATTTTTAGACCGGAGGATGCTGCTTGGTGACGACACAGAGTCTACGTCCATTTTTTATACAGTCTATAGTCCAGATTATGAAGTCTGTAAAGGTTAATACATTATAAATCCACATTGGACCAAAGAAAAGAGCCACAAGACCAAACAATGTGAAGTTTCTCAACAGAACTAGTAGGTGGAAGTGATCAACCTTGATAGGCTTCAGTTATCTTCTACTCCTAAGAAACAACAAAATAAAATACCACAGCTATGCAGATGACACACACATTTACATCACCATATCACCAGGGGATTACAGTCCCATACAAACACTGAGGAAATGCATTGAACAAATCAATGACTGGACGAGACAGAACTTTCTTCAGTTAAACAAAGAAAAAACTGAAATGATTGTTTTTGGAGGAAGAAAGGTTAAAGGTTACTGCTCAGCTCCAATCTGCAATGATGAAATGTTCAAACCAAGCCAGAAACCTTGGTGTAGTCTTAGACTCAGACCTTCATTTCAGCAGCCACATTAAGACAATTACAAAGTCCACCTACTATCACCTTAAGACTATATCAAGGATTAAAGGACTTATGTCTCAGCAGGATGCAGAAAAACTCGTCCATGCATTTATATTTAGTAGACTAGACTACTGTAACGGGGTCTTTACAGGACTCCCTAAAAAGTCCATCAGACGACTGCAGCTCATACAGAATGCTGCTGCTCGAGTCCTAACAAGGACCAAAAAAGTAGACCACATTACTCCAGTTCTTAGATCTTTACACTGGCTTCCTGTCTGTCAGAGAATAGACTTTAAAATCCCGCTGATGGTTTATAAAGCACTGAATGGTTTAGGCCCAGAATACATTGCTGATCTGCTGCTACTTTATGAACCACCTCGACCTCTGAGGTCATCAGGTACTGGTCTGCGTTCAGTCCCTAGAGTCAGAAGGAAACATGGTGAAGCAGCATTTAGTCATTATGCACCACATATCTGGAACACACTCCCTGAAAGCTGTAGGTCTGCTCCAACTCTCACCTCTTTTAAATCAAAGACCAAGACTTCTTTATTTACCACTGCCTTCTTATCTTAGCTCATTTTAACCCACTTTAAATTAAAATTTTAATGTAATTTTTAATATATTTCTAATTTTCCTTTTCTTTTCTGTTTTATTATATTTGTCATTTTCATTATGTTCTTTTATGCTTGTCTGAATGTCTCCAATGCTTTTAATGTTTTAATGTAAAGCACATTGAGTTGCCCTCGTGTATGAAATGCGCTATACAAATAAAGCTGCCTTGCCTTGCCTTGCCTCCTGAGTTGATCAGAAGGGATTATGGGACAGGAAGTGAAACAATACTAACAAGCAAATTCAGAAGAGGTCTGATAAATCCTTGTTTAAATACAAAGCCCAGTCTGTAGCTTATTTCTTATATGACCATCAAATGCCCTAGGCAGTGTTGCCAACTCCTCAGTGAGGAGATTAGCTATTGGCTGTCCTAAAAGTCGCTACATGACGTCACTTAATTTGCATAATCTGAATTGTAATGGACGCTGCAGGAGAGACGAGTAACGTTGAGGGAGAGACAAAAAAGAGGTTTAAAAACACCCTAAATATGTTGATAACTACACTTAGGAACCTACAACAAATCAAAGTACAACACAACATTTTTCAACCAGAACATGTTCAAGATATTGATTGAATACAATCTACATAAACTATCTAAAAGGACCAAAAAGAGACAGTAGGCGGGATCAGCCAGCAGTGTCTTCGTACATGCGTGATACATTAACAGTCTGGATGCTGAGGGGTGAACGCCTCCTGCTCTGAATGCAGCTGGGAGGGACTCACAGCAGCATCCACTGCTCGTTGAGTAGAGTAAGAACGATGCATGCTTTCACCTCAGTCTCCAAAAGTCTCCATTAACACCAGAACAAGTCACTAGATTAGTCACTAGTCGCTTTTTTGAAAAAGAGTTGCTAGAGGGGTCTGAAAACACGCTAGGTTTGCAACACTGGCCCCAGGATGCAAAAGCAAAATGTACTTAAAGGTGACATATCGTGCAAAATTGACTTTTTAATGGTTCTTTACCTGAAATATGTGTCCCTGGCATGTCTACAAACCCCCCGAAAATGAAAAAAATCCATTCTGCCCCTGTTCTGATTTCTCCACCTTTCTGTAAATGTGTGTGAAACCAGCCGTTTCAGACTTCAGTGTTTTTGTTACGTCACAACAATATCCGGTCTGTCACGGAGTCAGAGCTCAGAGCTTGTTCAGCCCATAGACTGTATAAAATACAACTCAACCCCTCCTCCGTTTTTCATTACCTGCACAAATGTGTGCTAACAAGGAGCTTAGGAAGGAGGCATGCTAGTTGTAGGCTGTCTTAATAAACACAAAGGTCGGTTTTACTCCCCACGTCTGCAGATTTGAAGATATAGTGGATGATTTTTATTTGTCATGGATAAGTGCTAGCGCTAATTAGCATAGCCACATAGCTATATGTTCATAGCTGTAGCTGTAGCTGTAGCTGTAGCTGTAGCTGTAGCTGTAGCTGTGTACCAAGACACACGTCGACATACTGACAAATAAAACAACAAGAAACTCTAAATCTGTGACCAATCCTTCAGAAAGGTCCTGCTGCCTTTCTGGTAGAGGTCGGTTTTACTCCCCACGTCTGCAGATTTGAAGATCTAGTGGATGATTTTTATTTATCATAGATAAGTGCTAGCGCTAGTTAGCATAGCCACATAGCTACATGTTCGTAGCTGTGTACCAAGACACACATCTACATACTGATAAATAGAACAACAAGAAACACGAAATCTGTGACCAATCCTTCAGAAAGGTCCTGCTGCAGGCGCCTCTCCGTCAGGATCAGATTCTGGATCAGATTCAGAGGGTTGAGGTAACGTGATCTCTGAGCAGCCGTGTATATTCAGCCAACATGTAAACATTAGATCAACGTGCTGGAGAGCCGAGGCACATCCACTTCCTGAGGGGGCGTGGTCAGAGGGAAAACAGAGTGTTCTGAGGAGGAATGAAGAAGAGGGTTTTTCAGGCAGACCAAAATCTGATTTCAAAGTGTTTTTTTGAGCATAAACTTTAAAGACATGTTTTGGGGACCTCTTAGACCAATATATATTGATGAAAAAAGCGTGATATGTCCCCTTTAAAACCTCTGAACAGTGACCTCAGTATGTGGATATCTGTCACTGAAAGATGGCTTTTGGTGACAAAGGAGTTCTGTTTTAGTGATATTGCCCGATCATATCTGAGCAGGCTTCGATTAAAGCTAGGGTTGGTGGTCACGGAAAACTAGCATGAATTTGAATGTAGCATTTCCTCAGGGCTCCGTCTAACCCCTCCCCCCCTCCCCTTGGAGGGCCTCCAAAACGTCGCCCCCGCTCACATGCACGAGCGCCGCTGATTCACGACCATATGATGGTGACTGATTCAAAACCGGTCCTCAGCACATGGTTTGTGTTTTGCACTACGTCAACTCATGTCTCACTCAGCGGTAAGAAAACACCAAAACATTCTCATAGTGAAAGTTAAAAACACAAACAAACAGGAAATGTACGCTCTGCAGGAGGCGGGCAGAACGGCAGGACAGGATTTGATTGGTTTCATCATTTGGCTCCTGATGGCAGGGATTGGTTGGTGTTTTCCCAGGTTTACTCCGGCTGTAGATTTTACCTCTTTTTTAAGAACACATTATATATTGATTACCATCGGGACAGAAACATCATTTTAACCAGTAGAACAAAAAGTGGATCTAAATCTGACTACCAACCCCAGCTTTAAATGAAGAAAGTAGGTCATGAGGAGAGCAAAGTGTGACCTTCTTGGCCGTTATCTGACAACCATCTAGCTTTGTAATAATCTCTTCAAACGTGAAGCCTTCAGGCGACATCTTTATCCTCATGTCTAAAGATACATTCAATCCATGAACAGTTGGGATGTTGTGTCGTTGTAGATATCTGCTGCTCTGAGGGCGTTTAACAAATGATTCATGTGCTGAGAAGTTTCAGACACTTGAGGGTTAAAACTGTGTTGTTGTCATTAGAGGAGGTCTGAGAGGTCCTGATGCTAAGTGGATCCTTATCAAGTGTAATCTTGACTCTAGGATTAATCCTCTGAGAGCCATGAATGTTGGTCCATTCAACGTGATATCTGAGTCTGAAGCAAAGTGTTGGATTAATCAACAGGGATAACAATCTCAAATCATACAGACTAGGTTTCAGATAACAGTTTAATTAGGACAAAAACACCAAGATGAAACTCCACTGCAGATGGTTTTCACTCTGACAATTACACTGTTGCAACAAGACAGAGAAACACGTAATATGTAAACAGATGTTCAGCACTTAAATGAGATTACGACTGACAGCTTGATGCAGAGATTCATCTAAAGTTTGGAGGAGACAATTCATCTGCTGCTGAAAACAAGAAACTCAATAACACAAATGTCTCAGAGCAGACACAGATCCAGTTAACTACTTGTCCATTTACATCGGCTGACTTACAGATGTGAAAAGAGTGCAGTGACAAACCCGTCAAGTGGCTCCCGTTGTGCTCTCGCTCCGTGCCCGATGGACACGTCAGCACTGATGCATGAAGCCACAGCTGATGGGGCCTGTGCAGGCACACCACGGTTCTTTGTTTCATCTACATATTTGGACTCTGTATTTATGTGGACTGATCAGCTGGGAGTCAGAGTTGTACCAGCTGCTTTCTGCATGTAAAAGGTGGCAGAGTAAGGTAGTGCTGGGCAATATTGAAAATGATGTTATCACGATAGAATCTTTCATATCAGTTGATTATCACAATAAATATCAAATCATGATTTCATTGAAATTCAAAGTTAGATTTTATTTTTCTGATGAGTTTCTTGAATCCATCATTTCTGACGGTGCTAACAGGAAGCAGGTCTTTAATGGAAGATGAGATTTTTGTGAAGTTTTAGATTGTAGATTCTTATTTTTCTCAGGTTGAGTTTATTTCCATAATTTGATTAAAATTTACAACAAAGATATATCAAACTGTGTATCAGTTTATAGAGTATTGTTCTGAGTTGTGCTCTCCCCTTTAAGATTACTAAGGGTTACAGGCAGAGTGATGTTGTTTCCCATGCATCATGATTATTCAATGTTCAGTTCTCCTACAGTCGGGTTGGACATTAAACGTGTTCACAGCAGAAGTTGTCTCTGTGCTCTTCCTTTCCCCACATCCTGAAAGTAGATTTAATGAAGTGTATGAAGTTAATAGTTAACACAGAGTCGACTCAGTGTCAGACTAACGACTCTGCTTTGAGCTGCTAGGTTTTCAGTTTTCTTCAGTGTCTCTGTCGCTCGTTTCAGCTGTGTTTACATTCAGCTCTGAACGTCTTTAAGCCCCGCCTACCTCTCACCCTGTGACATGATTGGCTGTTCAATGCCGTCTTCTTCTCCTGTCTAATGTTGGGTGGCAGCTAGCGTTTAAGTCTCACTAGCGCCCCCTTTCCTGTGGTTGGGAGGTGTAATTACATGTTTATTTATATCACATTTTTATCGAACATTTGTTATATTTATAATGAGAAAAATTATATCACTATAATTATCGTTATCGAATTATCGCTCAGCCCTAGAGTGAGGGGTTGCAGTCAAAGTGAGGCACGAGTTTAAACTCATGTGAGAAAGGTCTCATCACATTCACCATTAGCGCAAATTAGCAGCTAACAAATACAGCTTAACCAACATCTCATTCACAGTTTTGACCGCACTTTCTGAACACTCCACACACACAACAGTTAGTAGTTAAACACAGTTCATACAGAATCAGACGTTCAATCAGTGTCACAGATTCTTATGTGTTTGAAGCCAACTCGCACGGTTATGGAAAGTTCAAGACTGGTGTGTTAGTGTGTGTAATATTTCCTCTCTCCTATACTCTGGTAATCCAGTAAAATAAGGTGCATTTGGACCAAGAGTTCCAGGGTCTTTTAGCCTCCAGAACTTCTTTCCCCTGAACTAAAAAGTTCCTGTGCCCCCATTGTTGTCTGCATTTCGACCGTGGGCTGAAGTCCCGGGTAGATTGTGCAAATCAGGCCAGTGACGTATGGAGGAAATAAGTAAATGCACTACACCACCAGACCAGTAGAGGGCAGTAACACAAAGAGGAATGCCATTCATCACAGATGACTCCATAGAAGCAGACGGACAGGCAGGTATCATTATGAGCAACACAACAGTTAGCCTGTTAGCATGAAGAGACTCAGCTGGTCTGTTTTAGATGGTGCTATATTTCATCACAGATGGATTCACTGAATCAACACGTGAGAGGAGATAAGCGCGAGAAGCAAAGACGTTTCAACACGGCTTTAAAATCCTTTTGAACTCAAAAAGCTGTGGAAGAGATCGACCGGTGTTAAGGTTTAAACAGCAACCCTGTTAACTGGAGACTCTCAGCCGGATGCATCCCTCATAAACGTCTTTAGACCATCATTAAATATCTGATGAGGATATTTTGAAATCTTAATAAAAACTAAACTAGTTTACATTCCCAGGAACTCCCTCTGTGTTTCAACAGCTGTGTAAACTCCACAAACACTGACACGTTCAGCTGAAGGTCTCCAGTTTACAGGGTCACTTTTAAAACCGGAACACCGGGAGAGACGCATTCACGGTGGGCTGAGAGAAGACGGTCAAAAAACGGAGAAAGCAGCAGGAACAGAGCTGTCAATCAATCATCTTTTTAAAATCAAATCAAATTCCCATAAAGAAATTTTTTTTTACAACAGTTCTTCACATAAAAGTCATTAAATGTGTGTGTGTGTGTGTGTGTGTGTGTGTGTGTGTGTGTGTGTGTGTGTGTGTGTGTGTGTGTGTGTGTGTGAGCAGTATTAAATGTTTACGTTGTGCTCATATTGCTGTGGAGTATCAGGGGACATATAACAGCTGATAGAGATGTTGAAAGTGTTCACTTACTGTGAAAGTGTGTTCTTCCTCTCACAGCGAGGCAGTGCATTAGTGGCCCCCGTGGGTTTGAGTCTCTGAAGTGAAGACTGCTGCAGCTTTTTGCTTAAATGAGCGAGGTCATGACCGACAGCTCTCCCAACTGAGTGAACACACACATACACACACACACACACACGCACACTGGCAAAGTGTTCCCTAGAACTACATGTCTTAGTGATGTGCCCTTGAGCAAAGCATTAATTAGGAGTGTGTCTAACTCTCTGCATGGATAAGACTCATCCCAGGCATTAGATGGAGCGGGTGCTTCCACGCACTCGGCTGGAACCGGCTGTCAGACGGTGAATTAGTGGCACTCGGTCTGTCAGAATCTTGGAAATGTTGTACTACAGCTGGCAGCATCAGGATTTGAAATCTGCCTCATGACCTACAGTACACATCCTGACAAACCCAACATCTGCTCTTCTACTCTGCAAACTATCAGAGAGAGTAAACAGAGGACTTCTGCAAATTGACAGGGAGGAAATGTTAAAGTCCAGATGCTGGTTGTTTTTTCTTTACGGTAATCCTTGCGTGCTTAAAGAAATATTGTACGGCCCGTCACTTCCATGACTTCCAACAACGTGTGGACACGGTACAAACCCATCCACAGATCAAGAGCTGTTTTTATAACGTTATCATGTTGTGTCTGCTATAAGCTCCTGATAGGGACTCGCTGTGGTCAGAGTGAAACCTCATTATATCTCTGCTGAGCTCTACTGCACATGTATCATGTTAAAAATATATATACATAATTCATATTTCTTTTAACATTCAAATGTATCACTCATAGATATTTGCTGTGGAAAGAGTGAAACAGGTTTTTCTACAACCCACTGTTAATTAGAGGATAAATCCTAAATGCTTAGTGTAAACTTTCTAATCTGACAGCTCTCCCCTCAGGAGTCACAGGCATTGAACAATACTGTTTGTGGAGTTGACACAGCTGTTGAAACACAGAGGGAGTTCCTGGGAATGCAAACTAGTTTAGTTTTTATTAAGATTTCAAAATATCCTCATCAGATATTTAATGATCGTCTAAAGACGTTTATGAGGGATGCATCCGGCTGAGAGTCTCCAGTTAACAGGGTCGCTGTTCAAACCAAAACACCGGTCGATCTCTGCGATCACGGCTTTTTGAGTTCAAAAGGATTTTAAAGGCGTGTTGAAACGTCTTTGCTACTCGCGCTTATCTCCTCTCACGTGTTGATTCAGTGAATCCATCTGTGATGAAATATAGCACCATCTAAAACAGAACCAGCTGAGTCTCTTCATGCTAACAGGCTAACTGTTGTGTTGCTCAAAATGATACCTGCCTGTCCGTCTGCTTCTATGGTGTCATCTGTGATGAATGGCATTCCTCTTTGTGTTACTGCCCTCTACTGGTCTGGTGGTGTAGTGCATCTACTTTTTTTTTCTCCATACGTCACTGGCCTGATTTACACAATCTACCCGGGACTTCAGCCCGCAGTCGAAACGCAGGCAACAATGGGGGCACAGGAACCTTTTAGTTCAGGGGAAAGTAGTTCTTGAGGCTGAAAGACCCTGGGACTCTTGGTCAAAATGCACCCAAAGGCCACAAAGAGGCATCAGTCTTCAGTTACTACAGAATGCTTTTATAAACAGTATATAAGTCAAAATAATAATAGAAGAAGGAATACGATAAGATATAAATATGAATAAAAATAAATAAAATAAAGTACATACAGAAGTGCAGAATAGTTAGAATGATCTATCTACCAAAGTGCTTGGAATGAAGGTGATATATACAAGGATGTCCAGTCCTCAGGTGGGATTCTTGTGTGGGTTTGAAGCAGACTCTCTCGGTTATGGTGCGTTCAATGACTCTTGCTTTAGTGTTTGTTACGTTTCCTCTCACCGTTCCTCCTCTACTCTGATAATCCAGAGTACACAGTGCTGCAGGAGCCTCATTGGTCCACACAGCTGTCAATCAATCAACTTTTTAAAATCAAATCAACTTCTCTTAAAGAACAATAATTTGTTCTAAGACGTGTTTTTGTTTTATATTTTGACTGGTTTGTCATCTGTCATACTGCAGCCAGCCAGCAGGGGGAGCTCCAAAGCTGTTGGCTCCACTCAGTGGACACTCATGGTGTCCATTTAGTCTATGGGCATACAGAAGAAGGTACATGTTTATTAATCAATATTTGATATATATTGAGGTGATGATGAATAAGCCAGCTGATTTTAAACAGTTATGTTTATGGTGCTGTTTGTGATACATGTTTACATGTCCTTGAATTTTCACTCTGCTTGTAAACAACAATGAAACTTATGAGGAAACATGACTCTTCTCTTAAATGATACTCAAACACTCTAGTGATTTATTCCTTCATCTCTGGCTACATCTATATCTGGACCAATGAACTGTGTCTTCAGGTAATCATGTGGATTACATTTGATACTCTCACATAGTGCTGAATGTGCAGAAACACACAGGTGTGCATCACATGAATTGTAAGGATGGATGGATGGATGGATGGATAGAAAGTCCATCATACAAAGACAATAATAGAACTGAAAGTCAGAAACCTTGTCAGTATTCAAAGCACAGCGGCAGCCCTGCTTCTTCAGCCCTGCCTCTTCAGCCCTCCGCTGTGTATTCCCCTCCAATTAGCATCATAATTAGCCACATTGGATGCTAATCCGTGGCTAATTGTTTCTGATAGATCTCCAGGAACCCAAAGATGGAGCAGCACAGCCTCTGCCCTTGGGCTGCAGCAGAAGGACAGTCAGATATCCTGCTCTTTATCCGACTATTTAAAGTGTTTGATCGTTGGATTGAGTCTCCGAAGATAAAGTTCAGATCCGACCACAGAGCTACAGAGCTGCAGAACAGTCACACCATGAAAGGTCACAATTAACTGGCAGTTTTATCAGTTTCATTCTGTTTCCACATTTTTAGAGAAAATCGTATTCAGTCTGAAAATACTGAGTTACTTAGATTTAAATCTAATTCTCTTTTTAATGATATTGATATCTTTAATACAGTCTAACCTGGTGGGAGTGATCTCCGGCCCAATCAGACTTCCCGCCCTGTTCCTTCAAAAATCTCTTTTAAATCAAATCAATCTTTTTTTATAAACCACCAAATCCCTACTAACGTTCTCCTCAGACTCTTTCCAAACAGAGCAGGTCTAGACCGTACTCTATGTTCTATTATTAACAAAGACCCAACATCAAGACAGGATCAGATCCAGTTCCATCTTCCAGACAGGACTCAGTCTGATCTCATCTTAATCCACCATGAGCAGAGCACTTTGCAGCATTTAGCAAGTTACACACTGCAAATAATTTGGCACTTGCTAAGATTTGAATTCTTAGATTGAGACATGTTAGATGAAGGACCTTGTTTTTAGAGTTCTTTACATGTTTTTAATCTTTGCATGTATGGTTGAATCTTAAATTGATTATGAACATGTCTTTTTGTCTCAGTTAGTCTGGGAATCTTAAATTGAGTGAATGACTGTTAAAATAAGCTACATTGATTGTCTCACCTAAAGTCTCATCAAAATAAAACTTGCTGAGTAACAACTTCAAGTTGATTTAAGAATAACACATGAGGCATCTATTCAAGACACAGTTCAGCTTGTATTTTATTGATTGCTCATAGTTCTGCTGTATGGTGATATGTTTGTTTTAGTTTGGCTCTAAAGACAGTTTGAAATGAAGTATGCATCAACCCTGAGTCACTATTAAAGTGTTCTTGATGTTATATGTTGTTAATCCTGACATGTATTAAATGTTGCCAGTAATCCAGCTTGCTGTTGTGGTTTCTGTAGAAACATTTCAGAGGTATATTCTAAGAATAAGACCTGGTTTAAAGATTTTAGTTTTAGTTTAGATGAGCCAGCTTACACAAGAAACAGTGTAATCATAGTTTTCTAGTAGTGAGTCATTTTTTACTTAAATTGGTGTTGTTTTTCTTCCCCAGGCCTTAATTTGCACAAATTAAGTATACAAAATAAATAAATGAGATTTGCTTTACTTATATTCAGTATATTTCACTTCTAACTGTGCTGTAGGAAGTTTGTTTTCAAGTAGTTTGAGCTAAAAATCAGCATTTTTACTTATTTCAACTCTTTTAATACTTTTCACAGCCTGCTTATTTCTAGATTTAACAATCTCATTTTAAGATGTCTTGTCAGGTAAAATTAATTTGCTGCATGAACAGATCATTTCACTAGTTTTAAGAAATGTTCACCATGAATAAAGTTTTTTCATCCTATATTTTTTTGCAGTGCAATGACAAGGACAAACTTCCTTTAACAGGCAGAAACCTCCAGCAGGACCAGACTCATGTTAGACACTGCTGAGACTGTGTTGGAGAGAGGGATAGAGGGAGATGAAGAGAGAGATAGAGATGATAGTGGTGAGACTGATAGTAGTAGTTGTAGCAGCTGGAGTCTGGTACGTCCACAGCAGCAAAGATCCAGAGGAACCTACAAGACAAGGGAGCTCAGGGACTCCAGAAAGGTCTATGGTTAGGAACTTTAATGGGACAGGAAGAGTTAAAGTAAGAGACAGGCAGACAGAGGAGAGAGGGAAAGACAGGATCCCAGTGTCAGTACTCCCTGCAGTCTAATTGTTAAACCTCCCCGAGGTGTTGTGGGTGTAACTTCACAAATCTCTGGTGAAGGGAGGTTTCCACTTGATAACCCCAGTGATGAACTGGCTCCCACTGCTCGTGTCCTCATCTATCTTCATGTCTGTGGAGGACATTAGGAGCCATGTGGGTACAGGCTTTGTAATGTATCAGTAGAGAGCACTGGTATGAGGGCACTTATCCTTCAGAGCACAAGTACCCTGTATTTATTTCAGTCTTACTCTGTAATGCACAGCTGTATCTCATAACATATCATCCCTTGTTGCATTTGATTACACCTCTCAGTGCGTACAGACTTCCATCTACTCGGCCAAACCATGTCCATAGATTAAGACAACTAGTACAGCCGTTGTGCTCTGCTTCAGGAGTGTGGAGAGCAGGGGTGGATCTAGATTATTTTAAGGTGGGGGGCACAGGGGGGTACAACGGTTAAATCAGGGGGGCCATCTAAAAACCACAGAAATGAAGGCAGCGCCGACTTCAACATTTTCGACCATTAAGTACTTACACTCAGTTGTCATAGATAGTTCAGAAGACAGTGTTTTGATGTCTTCATCTTTCTTTAATTACACAAATGAATGAAGGCTAGACTTTTTCTCTGCTTCATGCACACTGGAACTAAATCCAGCCAGACAGTTATACCACAAGCTTCTATACCAAACATTAGGTCACAAAATAATCAGAACAAATTACATTCCCACAGAGAGAGCAATAATATGTATTATGACTGCTGAGTAAAAAGTAATGATACACAACTTACAGCTGTAGTTCCACAACTGGACTGGACTGTTGCTAAGCAACCCAAACATTCCTCTGAACTCTGTTACTCAGAGTAGATATTCTGTGGTGCACAATAGACTCAATCTTATACATTCATTTGCATGTTTTACTTTTTGCAACCAGTTAAGTAAGATTCTACTGTATGATCACCTGTTTGACATTTTGTGCAGCAGAAATTAAAAGTATTGGTTTGTTCACGCTCTTGTATTTTTGTGATGAAGAGGAAGTGAGTGTAATTATAAGGACTTTTTAAAAATAAGATATATCAGACAGAATTATTTTCAAAGCACAAGTATCTTATGTAGATTACAAAGCATTTCTTGAACAGATCTCTAAGCAATGCAAATGATGTAGGCTAAAAACATCCTGAGGTGGCCAAGTCTGATCCTTTATCACAAAAACTGAACTGATATAAAACTACATTCTATCAGGTGAGAAATACAAAAGAGCAAATAACATATTGCCACATGGTGGGTTAATAATCAATAGTTTGCATTTGGGACCTTTAGGTGCAGCACATGGCTGACTGGGTGTTTGTGTTTCTACTGATGCTGTCATCTGAATCCGTATCAGAGTCAGTGGTCTCTTTCCTGGCTGCATCTTTGACACAAAATTAAATTGCATTATCAAAACTTTGTTAAAGGTATTTCTAAATTAAACTTCTATCATACTTTTTACAGCAAAGCATAAAGAGCAGATGTATAACATTTTCTCCACATCACCTGGAGGTCTGTGTCTGCTGCTCTGCATGTCAAAATTAAACAAGCAGCTCACTGTTTCCAATGCAAACTTACAGAAATCAATAATAAAAGTAGTAAACTAAACGTTGTAGTGAGAGAAACATGCAATAGTTCTCATAAACTTAGGAAGTAAAGGTTTATAGATCTAGTGATCTCACCTGGAACAGACTGAACTCTGCGATGGAAAGTTAGTGTTGGTCTGCTGCTGCTATTTCCTGTTTGAATTTCAAATTAAGAGCCCCTTAATGGAACGAACATGGTACAATCAGATATAGGGTTGGGTTTTGTTTTTCCACTTGATCACAGAACGACAGGTAGTGACATTGATTGACAGCATGAAGGCCCAATGAAATTTGGGGGGGCACATGGGGCGGCCAATCAGATCACAGGGGGGGACAGGTGCCCCCCCTTGCCCACACGGAAGATCCGCCACTGGTGGAGAGTTAGTCACTGGGCTCACAGCAGCAGCAGAGACCTGTGTGTCACTTTGTGTTGTCAGCAAATCTTTAGACTGTACTCATCAGCAGAATTATAGCATCCAGTGTTTCCCTTTAATGCCACTTTAGAAGAACTCAGGGACAAGTTTTGGTGTCTAAACTTAGTCACAGGAGTCTTTGGAACGGCAATTTATTTATATTCTCGGTAAGCCAAACAACATTTTGCATGTTGTTATCACCGAAGAATGATTAAAGGTTACCTTTGAAGATGTGTTTTCCCTCTGTGTGTGGGCGAGCATGCTGTTTATGTTTTATAACCTCCTCCAGTGATATACAAATGTGCCATGCAAAATAGCAGTGCACTGACAGACACAGACATAGTTAGTTAGTTAGTGAATGAATGAAACTGCAGATAGATGTGGTTGTAAATAATGTTGCTTTCAAATTAAATATGACTCATGACCTAAAGACACACTCAAATGACCGCTCCATGCAGCGATTTGTAAAAAACACATTATGATTTAACACAGACGCCTGCTCAGTACCCCATCGCTTTAAAATATGACACTGATGTGCTGTTTCAGTCCACAGGTGATGTAGTATGTGGTGACCGTGGATCAATAAAACACACAGGCTTTCAAGAGGGGGAGGGGTTGAGTCCCATGTAAACAATAATCCATACTGATTTATGTAGGGTTGATTGACCACCATACCTCCGCTTCTTTCATGGTGAATGTTATCCTCAGGCTCTTTCCAAACAGAGCAGGTCTAGACCTGGACTCCAGCGGCAACAGCTACTACTAATCGTCTCATCGCTATCACCGCTCCCTTTCTCTCTTATTCTCCTCTATCCCAACTTGGACAAGGCAGATGTGTGTCTGGTTCTGCTCGAGGTTTCTGCCTGTTAAAGGAAGTTTGTCCTCACCACTGTAACTAGCTAAATACTGTGAGGTGCAATGCTCATGGTGGATTAAGGTGGGGTCAGACTGAGTCTTATCCTGTCTTGGTGTTGGGTCTCTGTTCATAGTTTGACATAGAGTGGTCTAGACCTGCTCTGTTTGTCAAAGAGTCTTGAGATAACGTTTGTTGTGATTTGGCACTATACAAATAAAGATTGATTGACTGATAACAGGAGGGGTGAGCAAGGGAGTGTTTTCATCTAGAATCTGACTGCTAGATATCCTGTCTCATTTCTACAAAGTGTACCCTCACATGGTCTCACCCTGTTCTCAAAGTCCAGAGTTATAATTTGTAACTTGACTTTCTTATCCTGTCCTGGCTGCTCTTAGACTAATCCTCCATGGACACTAAGTACAAATGACTGATTGTCTTTAGGATCCCATCAGACCCTTGCAGCATCAAAATGAACTTCACGTACAGATCGGGCAGTTTGGCCCCTGGACAGTCAGATACATTTATGTAATTGAAATAATTCAGCGGCGCTGTGTTCACTCTGAGAACATGTATAATAAGCTGGGACAGTGCAGCAGCCATTAAAAGAGAAGTTGTATATAATGTTGAAAGTTATATTATCCTCTGTTCTCCCGGAAAGATAAGAGAGCATGATGATGAAGGGACGAGGAGACAGGGGGGCTATCTCTGGATCTCATATAATCCATGTCCACATTAAATTTGTACCTGGCCTGAATTAGCTTCAAATAATGAAGTCCCACTGTTTTATTCTTCCTCTAAATCAATCACTCTGTTCTCACAGAACAAAGAGAGAGAGGAGGGAGAAAAGGAGAGTCATTTCCTCTGCAGAGCTCTGTCACTGATGAAACATTTATCACGTGCATGTTGTGCTGTTCCTCCTGCTTGTAGAAGAGGCTGGTACATCTGGCAGCTGGAGAATGGCTTCAGTTTGAAGGTAATACCAGTCCTGCAGGCTTCTTCTGCAGAACGCCTGCAGAAAAAAAACAAACAAGCCAAACAAACAGGCTTTCTGGCTCAGCCGCTCAGCTGTCAGACAAACACATTCTTAAACAAGAGGATTGAAGCTTTTGTTAGTTTCTCTTGTTCTCCACGCGCCTTTTCAGTTTGACGTATGCTAATCAGTTCAGGATACAAAACCAAAAACAAAAAAATGAGTTATCAAAGTGCAGACGAGAGTGGTTCAATAAAAAAACTGATTATGTTTGTTTACAGGAAGGGGGAAGAGAGGGATTGCATGTCTACCAGGGACCGAGGCCCGTAATGTTAGCTTGAGAGCACAGAGCACAGCTGTCCACTGTGCCGTGCTCAGGTGGATTTGTGAAGGACTTTAATATCTGACCCTTTTTTCTCTTAAAGTTCAGCAAACAGTTGATTTAAAGTGGCAGTCTGAGAAAGCTAAAGATTGTTATTATGTTATTTAAAGAAAGACATTTAAACACCTCCTCATATTGAATGGCTAAACACACAGGTACATTTTCCTATTATCCTACACATGCATATTTACCAAAGGCATTTTTCAACTGGAGGAACTTTACCCCTGAACCATGTGCGTTTCGACCGGTGGACCCAGGGTCTAAATTTAGTTCAGGGGTAGATAATCTCCCCCCGAAAAACCCCTGCTAGGGGGGTAGTACTTTTTAAAGGTCCCGGAACTATCCAGGGGCGGGGCCTGCAATGCTGAATGTGTCTGATTGGTAGATTAACCGCAGTGTTTTTATTCCTCCCTCCGTCCACAATAACATCACACACATCTGTGATTCTCTTGATTTCTCTTTCTTTCATTAGTTTTTATTTGTTCTATCTTTTTTGTATGTGTGTGTACTTTTCAAAAGAAGAAGCTGTGATTCTCTTGATTTAGCAGCTTGTAACAGTAGTCTTCTCTCAGCCCACCGTGAATGCGTCTCTCCCGGTGTTACGGTTTTAAAAGTGACCCTGTAAACTGGAGACCTTCAGCTGAACGTGTCAGTGTTTGTGGAGTTTACACAGCTGTTGAAACACAGAGGGAGTTCCTGGGAATGCAAACTAGTTTAGTTTTTATTAAGATTTCAAAATATCCTCATCAGATATTTAATGACCGTCTAAAGACGTTTATGAGGGATGCATCCGGCTGAAAGTCTCCAGTTAACAGGGTCGCCGTTTAAACCAAAACACCGGCCGATCTCTGCCACGGCTTTTTGAGTTCAAAAGGATTTTAAAGCCGTGTTGAAACGTCTTTGCTACTCGCGCTTATCTCCTCTCACGTGTTGATTCAGTGAATCCATCTGTGATGAAATATAGCACCATCTAAAACAGACCAGCTGAGTCTCTTCATGCTAACAGGCTAACTGTTGTGTTGCTCATAATGATACCTGCCTGTCCGTCTGCTTCTATGGTGTCATCTGTGATGAATGGCATTCCTCTTTGTTTTACTGCCATCTACTGGTCTGGTCGTGTAGTGCATTTACTTTTTTTTTCTCCATACGTCACTGGCCTGATTTACACAATCTACCCGGGACTTCAGCCCGTGGTCGAAACGCAGAGAACAATGGGGGCACAGGAACCTTTTAGTTCAGGGGAAAGTAGTTCTGGGGGCTAAAAGAACTCTTGGTCGAAATGCACCTCTACATACCATAGGAACAGTATAAAGCCTTTTAACATATAAGTGCCATGGCACATAATTCAAAGATCATTACAACTTCCATCAGCTACAGAGGTCATTTTCAAACACAGCACCAAGTTGTGTAGTTGCTGATAATAAGACATGTCGACCTTATTGGATTAACCTTATCTTTTAAGTCTGTACTGTTCAACAACACAATAGATTTCTATATTATGAGATGCCATATTTATTTACACTGTGATGACAAGTGGTCCTTTCCCTGCATGAGTGACGTCTGTCAACCCTTTTAATCCGAAGGTGAGCACAGAGCCAGTGAAGAGGAGAATAGTAAAGAAGTTACTCTAGCTCTGGATCAAAATGAAAACAGTCCCAGAGGTGAGGAGGTGAGAGTGGAGCTAAAACAATGAGGGGGTGGATACCCAGTATTAGCGATGTGTTCTGGCTGATCCAATCAGAAGTGGACAGCTTTGCACACAACCGTTCTCACCTGGACGGATCGCGTGCCTCCAAATGCGTCTGCAGTAATCGCTTGTGATGGGATCTCAGCAGTGGACAAAGACTTGATTACTTGAGTCAAAGTATAGATCCACTGTATTCAAAGGACTTTTCAGTCCATGGCACACCTTCTGCTTTTCAGAGGGGGCATTAGTGAGACAGTACGTGAGGAAATATCAGATTATGTACTCATAGGGCCCGATCTACTAAAGGTTTGCGTGTATAAAAACACGTGCAAACTTGATAGCGCACGCAAAGCTGACGTACAAACCGGGAGCACCGAGGATTGCGTCTGTCAAATGAGCAAAATAGCACTCGCTATCCATTTAGCGTGTTTGCCTTCATGAATATGCAGAATACATGTAGATCATCAGAACGCGCAAAATACTGGGAGGAAGAGATACAAATGTAATCACTTAGCACACGCAATGTGATTTATCAAACCTGAAGCAGATAGCGGGCGCTGTTTTTGCGTCTATATTTAGCACGTTTGAAAGGCAGGTGCAAACTGGCACAGCGTTACACACACATGGCAGTCACAAAAAGGAGCCATGCCATATCTCCTATGGAGAAACTCCTTGCAACCATAGACTGTAAATCTTGCAACACTGCATTTTCTTGTAGTATAAAAATAATAAAACAACACAAATTCAAAGCAGTTCAGCACCACGGATAGCGACCGCATCATTCTGACACCCACTTCATATAATGAGAGCACAGTAGGTCACTGTATCAACAGATATACAGTTTAGTAAAATTTGAACAGCGGCCCACATGTTCAAATACGAACAAAAAATCAATATGAAGTACTCGGCCTACTCACCACTGTTTGGACGAGCCTTAAGCTCAGCGGACTTGTCCACGATGCGCTGTATGTCTATTTTCTTTGCTCTTGCTCAGTGAACAATGTGACAAGTCCACTCTCTCCTGTCCCACCGTGCTCCTCGATGGGTTTTTAATTCGTTTTAACTTGGAGAATGAGCGCTCAGAAGTTGTGCTGGAAGTGACGGGAAGAGTAAAATATAACAGGAGGGTGCAAACCTCCCTGCTGGGTGGTTGACAATGAGCATTTTTGCCAGATCCCTAACAGACTTTTGCTTTGGTATCTGGTCCCTGAAAGAGATTCTAAAAGGAAGCAGTTCGTCAGAAAAGCTGGGGGCGATGTCCCGACTGTAGAGCTCACTAAGCCATTTAAGCTGGTGAATCTTTGGGACAGTTGCTGGATGATGATATCAAGACAGGCATTAAAAACGTTCACCTGAAAGTTGCTCTCTGCGTCAGTGAGGCGACTGTCCTCATCAAAGTGACTTTACTAGCCCTGGTTGTGTCAAAACTGCGATTGACTTCCCAATTAAGTAGCAAGAGCAAGAGTGGCAGACTTTTGAACTAATTAAATGTGTCCAATATTAGAGATTGTATTAAGGGAAAGTTTTTCCTTTTTTCTTCTGAGGATATTTTGCCATCTTCTTTTTATTTCATCGGCAGATCTTCTGTTTTTTCTCACAGCATTCAACTTTTCACAGGCCTCCCAAAAACACTGAGATGTCTCTGATGGAGTTCACCCATGTGTTTATTTGCGTCCTCCACTAAAACCTCCAACTCCATGGCTTCAAACTTCATTTTTTGTCCACGGCCACTCTGCTGTCCAAATCTATCCATGGGGACAGCCGATTTAGCACACGCAAAATCCTCATTAAAGGGCGGTCCGTTCCACTTTTGCACTCGTTATCATTTGCGCACGCAATCATGGTAGATCACCCGCAACACGCCCAGAAATTGCTCGTGCAATGTTTCAGTTTGCACACGCAATTTAGCGCTCGTTATTTGGGATCTTAGTAGATCAGGCCCATAGAGTAGATGGAAGCCGTTCATAGCAATAGCAATTTTATGGTAACACTTTACAATAAGGGTCCCTTAATTAGCGTTAGTTAATGCATTATTAAGCATTAAGTAACAGTTTAATAACAGTTTAATAATCATTATAATGTATTACCTAACATTAACTAACACATTAGTTGATGCATTAATAAGCAGTTAATTAATGTCCACTGCTCAGAGTTAATTAATACATTATTAAGCATTAATAAAAGTTACAAAACTCAATTAGTTAACCATTAGTGAATGCTTTCTGGACCCTTATTGTAAAGTGTAACACATGCATCACTTAAGTAACACATTATAAATGCTAAACTGCCTCATAAGCATTACTTAACCATAATTAAGCATTAGTGAATGCTTTCTGGACCCTTATTGTAAAGTGTAACACATGTATCCCTTAGGTAACACATACACTGAAGCAAAATGAGTTGAAATGTAGTTGAAGCAACACATATACAGAATTCAACACATTTTATTTAGAATAAAACAGATAATCACAGATAACATCTCAACTGGCACAGAGAAGTACGGTGGCCCTGAGAGCTCACAGCACTGCAACTTAAGAAAACACATGCAAAAAGACAAAACACAAGCAAATTAAGAAAACATCTTCATCAATTTGACAACACATGCGCAGCATTTAGAAAACGCGATGCAAAGACCACAACACAATACATTAGAAAAACGTGCTGCAAATAGACAGCAACACAACACAAGTGTTTCCAGAGGACACTTAAAAGTGATGCACACGCTTATGCTGATGCTGATGCTTATGAGGCAGTTTAGCATTTATAATGTGTTACTTAAGTGATGCATGTGTTACACTTTACAATAAGGGTCCAGAAAGCATTCACTAATGGTTAACTAATTAAGTTTTGTAACTTTTATTAATGCTTAATAATGTATTAATTAACTCTGAGCAGTGGACATTAATTAACTGCTTATTAATGCACTAACTAATGTGTTAGTTAATGTTAGGTAATACATTATGACGATTATTAAACTATTATTAAACTGTTAATTAATGCTTAATAATGCATTAACTAATGCTAATTAAGGGACCCTTATTGTAAAGTGTTACCAATTTTATTCATAAAGCACATTTCATTAAACGTGAGCTCAATGTGATTTACATGGAGAATTAAAAACATAAAACATTTTTAGAAAATCAATAAAAACAATAGACACAGCCAACATACATCAAACACAGCAAACAGCAATCAAACAAACAGCAAGTGTTGCTGCACATGCATCCAGTCACAACAGTCATCATATCATTCATACGCTCTGGAAAAGAAATATGTTTTGAGTTTTATTTTAAAAGTGGAGAGAGTAGTGATGGACCTTAGGTCAGCAGGCATTGATTGAGTATACTTTGGGTATGGTTAAAAGTCTTCCACTTGCTGACCTAAGAATCCAGGTCGGGTTAGACACTGTGAGAAAGTCAGAGATGTACTGGGGAGCTGAACCATTGAGTGCTTTATGGACTAGTAATATGATTTTGAAAGTGATTCTGTATTGAACGGGGAGCCAGTGAAGTGTTTTGAGAACTGGGGTGATTTGTTCAAATGTTCTTGTGTATGTCAGGAATCTAGCTGCTGTGTTCTGGATGAGCTGGAGCCGTCCTCTGGAGTGTTTGGATAGACCAGCATACAGTGTGTTACAATAATCTAACTGATAAGAATGAGTGGACTCATTTCTCGTTGTCAGTTTGGGAGATGAATGATCAGAGTTTGGAGATGTTTTTTAAATAGTAAAATGATGTTCTTGTTATATCGGTGATGTGGGTTTCAAAGTTAAGTCCAGAGTCTAAAATTACACCAAGATTTCTGACTTGCTCACAGTGCTTTAAAGGTGACATATCGTGCAAAATGGACTTTTTAATGGTTCTCTACCTGAAATATGTTTCCCTGGCATGTCTACAAACCCCCCGAGAATGAAAAGAATCCATTCTGCCCCTGTTCTGATTTCTCCACCTTTCTGTAAATGTGTGTGAAACGAGCCGTTTCAGACTTCAGTGTTTTTGTTACGTAACAACAATATCCGGTCTGTCACGGAGTCAGAGCTCGGAGCTTGTTCAGCCCATAGACTGTATAAAATACAACTCAACCCCTCCTCTGTTTTTCATTACCTGCACACATGTGTGCTAACAAGGAGCTTAGGAGGGAGGCATGCTAGTTGTAGGCTGTCTTAATAAACACAAAGGTCGGTTTTACTCCACACGTCTGCAGATTTGAAGATCTAGTGGATGATTTTTATTTGTCATGGATAAGTGCTAGCGCTAGTTAGCATAGCCACATAGCTACATGTCGTAGCTGTAGCTGTGTACCAAGACACACGTCGACATACTGACAAATAAAACAACAAGAAACACTAAATCTGTGACCAATCCTTCAGAAAGGTCCTGCTGCCTTTCTGGCAGAGGACGGTTTTACTCCCCACGTCTGCAGATTTGAAGATCTAGTGGATGATTTTTATTTATCATGGATAAGTGCTAGCGCTAATTGGCATAGCCACATAGCTACATGTTCATAGCTGTAGCTGTAGCTGTGTACCAAGACACATGTCGACATACTGACAAATAAAACAACAAGAAACACTAAATCTGTGACCAATCCTTCAGAAAGGTCCTGCTGCCTTTCTGGCAGAGGTCGGTTTTACTCCCCACGTCTGCAGATTTGAAGATCTAGTGGATGATTTTTATTTATCATGGATAAGTGCTAGCGCTAGTTAGCATAGCCACATAGCTACATGTTCGTAGCTGTGTACCAAGACACACGTCTACATACTGATAAATAAAACAACAAGAAACACTAAATCTGTGACCAATCGTTCAGAAAGGTCCTGCTGCAGGCGCCTCTCCGTCAGGATCAGATTCTGGATCAGATTCAGAGGGTTGAAGTAACGTGATCTCTGAGCAGCCGTGTATATTCAGCCAACATGTAAACATTAGATCAACGTGCTGGAGAGCCGAGGCACATCCACTTCCTGAGGGGGCGTGGTCAGAGAGAAAACAGAGTGTTCTGAGGAGGACTGAAGAAGAGGACTTTTCAGGCAGACCAAAATCTGATTTCAAAGTGTTTTTTGAGCATAAACTTTAAAGACATGTTTTGGGGACCTCTTAGACCAATATATATTGATGAAAAAAGCGTAATATGTCCCCTTAGAAGAAATTGAACTCAGATGTAGTTGGATGTTTTCCCTCGGGGTCTTTTGGCCGACGACGAGTATTTCAGCTTTTTCTGAGTTTAGTTTTAAAAAGTCTAAAGACATCCAACAGTTGATATCCTTTATGCAGTTCAACAGTTTGTTTACAGGACTGAGATCGTTGGATGAGAGGGAGATATATAAGATCATAAGAGGACTGGAGGAAGGAGAGCTTTTGAGTCCCTCGTCTGAGTCCCTCAGGACACAGTCACCACTGCCTCCTCTTTCCATTACACACACACACTGACTTCATAAAGACCGCCCAGTATCCATGAGGCACACAGTTCAGAGTACTGCCATGTGATCCAGCTGCAAAAGTACACATTTTAAAGCCAAACTCTTTCTGATGTTTAACACAACCGACCTTAGTTAGCAGTATTTCTTAAAGGAACGGTAGCCTCATGTTTCTGCTGTTCAGTGGTACTGTTTGAGTGGGTGTAAAATCAGTCCATGGACATAACTCACTCAGTGTGTGTGTTTTGTGCGTGTGCAGGGGGACAGCAGAAGAAGAAAGGTTTTTTTGGGGGGGATTACATTTTTACTTTATTGATATTTGTATGCAGGTTGTTACAAGCAATATATTGATCAGCGCAAGCAGCAACATCATGCTTGTGCAAAAAGATAACCTTATACAAATAAAGGAAGGGGAGAAAAGACAAAACAAAACATCATGATAATAATAAACCAATATTAATAAATAATAGGGGTGTAACGATTCATCTACTGCATCTATGTATTGATTTATATTTCTATGATCCGACTACATCGATCTGTGCTCGGCAAGTTGGCCTTCCAGATGACATATATCGATCTAACATCGTTTTAAAAGGTAATAAATCAATTGTATCCATACTAGGAAATGATACATACAAATGATCCAGAACGCAGCAGCACGTCTGGTCTTCAACCTCCCTAAGACAGCTCATGTCACTCCCCTGCTCATTTCGCTACACTGGCTTCCAGTTGCAGCTCGCATCAGATACAAAACTCTAATCATGACTTACAAAGCAGTAACCAAAACCGCTCCAGTTTACCTGGAACCCCTCATCCAGGTCTACTGCCCTTCTCGCCCGCTACGCTCAGCCTCTGAAAAGCGCCTAGTGCTTCCAGCACACAAGGCCTCAAAATCACTAACTGGACTCTTCTCTTCTGTTGTCCCTAAATGGTGGAATGAATTGGCCAACTCCATTCGATCTGCAGAGTCCCTCTCTACTTTCAAAAGACAGCTAAAGACCCAGCTCTTTAAGAAGCACTATGCACTTGGCTAGACTGTTCTCCACTGTTGTCCCCAGTGGCAGATCATGTCTTCCAGCTCCAGTTGACTCACACTGTCCTGCTCTACTCTGGGAATCTGTGTTCAGGTCTTGAGTGACCCAGCACTTGGTACTTTGGTCATTATTGTGGTGATGTTAATTGTTGATGATGATAATGGAAGGTCTTAAATGGTTTGGTTGCTTCATTGTAGATGTTCCTTATTTACTTTCGTGCATTGCCTTTACACTGCTTGGCAGTACCTGCACCCAAATTGACTTGAAGCACTTTGTTCCTCTTACTGATCTTGTTTCCTCTTGTCTAGATCTTTGCTTGTGTTGTTCTTGTTCTCATATGTACGTTGCTTTGGATAAAAGCGTCTGCTAAATGACATTGGAACATTGTAACATTGTAACTAGGAAATAACACATTGGATTTAAGCTTTATATGGATGTGTTTTTTTTTTTACACTTTTAATGATAAAGACGTTGAACATTACTCAATTCAGGCTGCCTGTCTACTGGCGCGTGGCGATGGCGTCAACAAAACATAGCATGGTGGATGGCAGAGGAGAAGCCGGCGAGCCAGAAATGATCAAGCCACCATTGTGGTCCAGTGTGTGGAAACACTTTGGCTTTTGCAAAGACGGAGATGTTCTAAATAAGTCGCTCGCTGTTTGTAGGATATGTAAAGGTCAAGTAAAGTTACCACGGCAACACCACATCTATCCAACCACCTACTAAGGCGCCATGGGATTTCACACAACGCTGACCGTCCAGACACCTCTTGCAGCGTTTCCACTGCAGGAGAAGCGCAAGGTAACATCAGCTCTGCAGAAGCCTCAGGACTCATCAGCATGTTCAGTCAGAGAGTAGGACAAAACTCTGCTCGGGCCAAAAACATCACGGCAACAACAGGAGTCTAGGACTGTCCAGTATCAAGGGATTTATTTCAGAGTCACACTGGTTGAATTTTTGTCTAAAAAGTCACTGAATCGTTTCAGATTGTATCGTTCTAAATGAACCAACATCGTCCTTTAATCGTATCAGCAACCACAAATTGTGATACAAATCAAATTGCTGTTTAAAAGAATTGTTACAGCCCTAATAAATAACAATAACAAAGAAATTAAATCCAAAACCTCACCCCCAACTCCTTCCAGGCCACCATATGGCAGCAGCAAAATTAACTGGGCAGTCTACAGAAACATTTTGTCTGCCAATTTAAAGAAAGATGCAACCAAACTGATAGAGAGATCCTTGCAGCAAGATAATGACCCCAAACACACTGCAAAAACAACAAAGGAGTTCATCAGGGGCAAGAAGTGGAAGCTTTTAGACTGGCCAAGTCAATCTCCAGACTTAAACCCTATAGAGCATGCATTTTACCTGCTAAAGAGGAGACTGAAGGGAGTAACCCCCCAAAACAAACAACAACTGAAAGAGGCTGCAGTGAAAGTCTGGAAAAGCATCACAAAAGAAGAATGCAAAAGTTTGGTGATGTCAATGGGTCACAGGCTTGATGCAGTTATTGCAAGCAAAGGATTTGCAACAAAATATTAAGTCTTATTCACTTTCATTTATTTGAAGTGTATCTGTTCCAATAGTGTTGCTCACCTAAAAATGTGGTGTTCCTTTACAAATAATGCTATCTTCTAAGTTGTGTATCAGATCCAGATGTAAATACCTGGAAATAAAAGATGAAATGTTGATCTCTTGTCTCATGTTCATCTTTTGGTGTCAAACCCAAATGTTTCCAGTCTACAGTCATGGCCAAAAGTTTTGAGAATGACACAACTATTAATTTTCACAAAGTCTGCTGTTTCAGTTTTTATAATGGCAATTTGCATATACTCCAGAATGTTATGAGGAGTGATCAACTCAACTGCAATCAATTGCAAAGTCCCTCTTTGCCTTGAAAATGAACTTTATCACCAAAAACACATTTCCACTGCATTTCAGCCCTGCCACAAAAGGACCAGCTAACATCATTTCAATGACACACAGGTGTCACACACATTAACACAGGTGTGGGTGTTGATGAGGACAAGGCTGGCGATCAATCTGTCATGATTGAGTGACTGGACACTTTAAAAGGAAGATGGTGCATGACACCATTGTTCCTCATCTGTTAGCCATGGTTACCTGCAAGGAAACACGTGCAGCCATCATTGCATTGCGCAAAAAGGGCCTAACAGGGAAGTTTATAGCAGCGAGTAAGATTGCACCTCAGTCAACCGTCTATCCAATTATCAAGAACTTCAAGGAGAGAGGTTCAATTGTTGCCAAACAGGCTCCAGGGCGCCCAAGAAAGTCCAGCAAGCGCCAGGACGTCTCCTGAAGGTGTTACAGCTGCGGGACTTTTGGAGGAAGGCCTGGTGTCAAGGAGGGCAGTAAAGAAGCCACTTCTCTCCAGTAAAAACATCAGGGACAGACTGATATTCTGCAGAAGGTACAGGGACTGGACTGCTGAGGACTGGGGTAAAGTCATTTTCTCTGATGAATCCCCTTTCCGATTGTTTGGGGCATCTGGAGGAAGGCTTGTTCGGAGAAGACGAGGTGAGCGCTACCATCAGTCCTGTCTCTTGCCAACAGTGAAGCATCCTGAGACCATTCATGTGTGGGGTTGCTTTTCGGTCAAGGGAGTGGGCTCTCTCACAATCTTGCCTAAAAACACAGCCATGAATAAAGAATGGTACCAGAACGTCCTCTGAGAGCAACTTCTCCCAACCATCCAAGGGCAGTTTGGTGATGAAGAATGCCTTTTCCAGCATGATGGAGCACCTTGCCATAAAGCAAAAGTCATAACAAAACGGCTCGGGGAACAAAACATTAAGATTTTGGGCCCTTAGCCAGGAATCTCCCCAGATCTTAATCCCATTGAGAACTTGTGGTCAATCATCAAGAGGCGGGTGGACAATCAAAAATGCACAAATTCTGACAAACTCCAAGCATTGATTATGCAAGATTATGCAAGAACGGACTGCCATCAGTCAGGATTTGGTCCAGAAGTTGATTGACAGCATGCCAGGGAGAATTGCAGAGGTCCTGAAAAAGAAGGGTCAACACTGCAAATATTGACTTATTGCATGAATTCTGTGTAATTCTCAATGAAAGCTTTTGATACTTATGAAATGCTTCTAATTGTATTTCATTATACCATAGAAACATCTGACAAAAACACCTAAAAACCCTGAAGCAGCAGACTTTGTGAAAATGTAATATTTGTGTCATTCTCAAAACTTTTGGCCATGACTGTACAGCAAAAAGAAGGGAATTGGCCTCACTGTTCCAATACTTTTGGAGGGGACTGTATCAACATAATCAATGTAGAAGGCTTTTGAGCTTGGCAGAAATCAGTTGCCAAATCTCTATAGTTACCTCTTTCACCCAAAGAACTCTGTTAAGAGTTTAAGGTACAAGATATCTGAGTATGTTAAGAACCAAACTCGAAAGGAAAGTACGTGCGTGGGTTTCCAACGTGTTGCAATAAGCTTTTCCGCTGCTGTGAGACCAGCTAATACCACCCTTCACTTACCAATTGTTAAGCCTGTATTCGCAAGATCATTTTTTTTTTGTTTTTAATACTCTTTTTTATTGATTTTTCAATTTTATAAACACAAACATTAGAAGAAAATAAAACAAAACACATAGAAAACATAAAAAGTCCAACCCCAAACTAACAGAGAGCGCTGCTCTGTACATATACACATGACAAATAAGTAAATGAAAAGACGACAGGAGACAGGTAAACAAAAAGCAAACAGTCCTCATCTTCCAGGCACAGATGATAAGTTATATCTTCAGCAAGAAGGAGTGCAGGGGTTCCCAGATCCTCCAGAACTTGTCTGGTTTCTGATTAAGGTCATGAGTCAACTTCCCGAGAGGAATAAGAGCAGAGATCTGTGATATCCACATGTCAACTGTAGGGGCCTGGGGAGTAGACCACCGCAGTAAGATACATTTTTTAGCCAGAAACAGAAGAATTGTCAACAGAGATGTAGTGTCCGAGTCCAAGTCCAAGGAATTGTTTGGAGCATGGTTAAGTAGACAGAAAGAGGGAGTCAGCGAAAACTGTTTACCAATCACCTTCTGGATCACAGAGTGAACCCCCTTCCAGAAAGTTTGAATGCGGTCACAAGACCAAAACAATTGGATAAATGTACCTTTATGTATATTACATTTAGAACAAAGATTGGAAGTGTCAGGGGACATCCTCTGGAGGCGAACAGGTGTGTAATAGGTTCGGTGAAAAAATGTAAAGTTCTGTTCATGAATAGAGATTGAGGCACATTTAGGAAAAACCCCGCTACAAATCTTGTCCCAGTCTCACAGGATTAAACGTCACCTCCAGATCGCGCTCCCATAACGACTTCAGAGGGTCATAGCCTGAAGAATCAGAATAAAGAAGTGAAGTATACATCTTGGAAATCAGTCCTTTAGGAGATTTTGCCAGAACTACAATGTTTTCCAGCTCTGACAATCTCATGCAGATCTTGCCTGTCCTCAAGAGAGACCCCACGAAGTGACGATTTTGGAGACACTTTGTGGGGAATATTAAAATCAGCCTTGATTTGCTCAAAAGACTTAACAGAGTCGGAGACCAACAGATGTGTAAAGGTTGACAGGCCCTTAGATGTCCACTCCATCAAACCAATACTTCTAATCTGTGCTGGTAAATCTGGGTTCAGAGCCAGGGGAGAATGCAGAGACATGACAGGGGAGATACTTATGTATTTCTTCATATCTCTCCAAACCAGTAATGCATTATGCATTATTATGCATTTAATATGCACATAAATGCATTATTAAAGCATTATGTTATTTTTGAGATGATTTAACTCATCCACATTATTTATAAAAGGGAGGGAGTTAAGCCTTCTGGGAAAGCAAAATAAAGATTCAAGGTCCAACCATCGAGCATCCTTTCTGTTCATAAACCAGTTTGACATTGTTTTAAGTTGAGCTGACCAGTAATATAGTTGTAGATTAGGCAGGGACAAGCCTCCCAGATCCTTTGGCTTAGTAAAATAAAGACAACTTAACTCTTGGGTGTTTGTTATTCCACATATAGCAAGAGATGTGTGAATTCAGTGACTTCAAAAAGGCAGGGGTCAAATAGCACAGGAGATTTTGAAATAGATAGTTCAAACGAGGAAGAATATTCATTTTTATAGTGCTGATTCTCCCAAGGAGGGAAGTTGGCAAGGAGGCCCATTTTGTCAGATCATTCTTAACCTTTTGAATTAGAGGTGAGTAGTTAGTTTCAAACTAATTATTTAAGTCAGGGGTGACAAAGATAACTAAATATTTGAAACCCCTCTTGGACACTTGAAAAGGAGACTGTATTGAAGCAAGATCATTTAATACAAGTGTAACAGGCAAAAGAGGTAAATTGATCTCAAATATCTTAGAGAAATTGGAGGCAACCATCCCCCCAAAACTGGCCATCGGAGAACATTCCCAAAACATGTGAGCAAAAGTACCAGAGGCGTTCTCAGAGCACACAGTGCATGTAAGGTCAGAAATCACTTTCATTGAACAACGCTTCCTTGGTGTTAAATAAACTCTATGAACAAAGTGCTGATGGTCTGGGTTTCTAGATGTCAATAGAATATTTGCCCAGACTTTATCTCAATCAAAGCTAAATCAGAAGAAGAGAAGTTAAATAAGCTGTGCGGGGTCTGATCTATTTAAGAATGAAATAATTCAAGCCTGCAGGCTCACCTGGGCCTTAAAGGAACAGTGTGCAGAGGTTGGCCACTATAAATCAAATATTTATCAATGTTGATCCGTTAACAACACCGTTAATTTTAACAGTTATTCCTTTAATTCTGTTCAAAATGAACTAAGGTTGCATCAACATTAACACCTGTTGAAAGTCCTACAGTCTAATCTACAAAGGCTGTATCCAGTGTGCCAAATACCTGATGGTTTTCATGGGATCCTCTTTCTCTAGAGCTCCTACAACCTGAGCTACCTCACTTTTCACTCCTGACATCTAACCCTGACATCTAACCCAGATGCTTCGCTCTTTCTAATCCTCCACCTGCTTCCAACCAGTAAGGCAGGCTGCTTATAGGAGCAGCTGCTGAACCTCTGACCTGGTCTCCCCCATCAGAGCCTTCATCCTGACCCTGATGGAGCACCTGTATCACCTGTGGATGAGTTAATAGCTGCAGCACCTGCATCAGCTCCAGTTCGATTCCCACCCCGTGAATCCAAAGTTATAAAGTTATGAACTTTCCAGTAATGAGTCAGTTCTCTCCGTGTGTGTGTGTGTGTGTGTGTGTGTGTGTGTGTGTGTGTGTGTGTGTGTGTGTGTGTGTGTGTGTGTGCGCTCCATACCATGTGATCGTAGTCTGAGTCATGTAAATAAATGAATGAGAAATGAGAAATGAGTCCACTGCTCTCAGGCCGTATGTAGGGGTTACTCTAGGTCATGGTTTGCAGATTATTTGGAACAGCACCACATCAAGGGAGACTTTCCAGACACAATATTTTAGTGTATTTTTATTTGTTTTTTGTGTACTCTTAATTTGCAGACTGTCTGAAATGAGATGTTTTTTAAAGAAACAAAACTTGTGGAGATTTGTATGTATCCTCAAAATCACCAGAGTGATCGTTGACAGCGTTACATAAGTCTGAACCACACGAGCTGTAGCTCCAGAGACGGCAAGGAGGCTTTAAAATTTACCTCCTCCCTAAACTTTGACTTCAGCATTCTTTGATCCCTTCACATCCTGGTCTGAACATCAGGCCGTGTTGAAGAAGACTTGATACTTAAGATAGAGGACATAGAGTTATTTAGTATCAAGGTAATAAATCAACTTAAAGCCTCTGGAAACGTAAATGGAATATTTAAGATTCACATAGAATATCAAAATGTAATGTGTAATCAAGCTTCAACAGATATCAGAGTGAAAATAAACATCCAAAACTCTGAAAAAACTCTGTTCAAAAGGACTGTGTGGGCGTGGCTTAACTCTTTGATTGACAGGTCAAGAGAGAGTTCACAGCCTGCATGTTTGAGCCGTCTGACTCTGAATCTAAAGACATCAAAACTCCAGAATCTGAAAATGATTCATTTACAATGGTCTCTGAGTGCTGAGTCACAAAATACTTCAGAATCAGGACTTCTATCATTTATCACTCCGTAGTCTCCGGGGCATCAGGACCATGAGACCCCCGGAGCAGAGGAGGCTGAAGTGAAGTATGTTCATGCAGAGGAGCTCGGCTCAGGGTGACAGAAGGAACTGTTTGTCTAAACTCTGCACTGTTTGGGGAAAGTTAGTGAACCGGACCTGAGGAAAGTTAGTGAACCGGTCCTGGGGAAAGTTAGGGGTGGGGGGGCTGGCTGAGACGTCAGGAGACCGTCTTAGCAGGAGAGGAGTAGTTTTGTTGAACATGTGTGCACATGACTCAGTGTTTCATTTCTGATTGGTTGGATATTTATTGCGCAATAAATCCAAACCCAGTGTGAAAACGTGTTAAAAAACGTAATTGAACATATTTGAAAAATGGATCGAAGTTCAGTTCTAATATTTTTACACCACCAGACCAGTAGAGGGCAGTAAAACAAAGAGGAACGCCATTCATCACAGATGACACCATAGAAGCAGACGGACAGGCAGGTATCATTATGGGCAACAGCCAGATGGATTAGATAAGCGCGAGTAGCAAAGACGTTTCAACACGCCTTTAAAATCCTTTTCAACTCAAAAAGCCGTGGCAGAGATCGGCCGGTGTTTTGGTTTAAACAGCGACCCTGTTAACTGGAGACTTTCAGCCGGATGCATCCCTCATAAACGTCTTTAGACGATCATTAAATATCTGATGAGGATATTTTGAAATCTTAATAAAAACTAAACTAGTTTGCATTCCCAGGAACTCCCTCTGTGTTTCAACAGCTGTGTAAACTCCACAAACACTGACACGTTCAGCTGAAGGTCTCCAGTTTACAGGGTCACTTTTAAAACCGGAACACCGGGAGGGACGCATTCACGGTGGGCTGAGAGAAGACTACTGTTACAAGCTGCTAAATCAAGAGAATCACAGCTTCTTCTTTTGAAAAGTACACACACATACAAAAAAGATAGAACAAATAAAAACTAATGAAAGAAAGAGAAATCAAGAGAATCACAGATGTGTGTGATGTTATTGTGGACGGAGGGAGGAATAAAAACACTGCGGTTAATCTACCAATCAGACACATTCAGCATTGCAGGCCCCGCCCCCCAAAAGTCCTTGGACCTTTGAAAAGTACTACCTCCTTAGCAGGGGCTTTTTAGGGGGAGATTATCTACCCTGAACTAAATTTAGACCCTGGCTCCTACGTCGAAACGTACGTAGTTCAGGGGTAAAGTTCCTCCGGTCGAAAAACACCTTTAGCTCGGCACTTTGCAGAGCCGCCTCTACCGTCATTCAGTTGTTACAGCAACCCAGACATAAGTACAATCAAGAAAGAAGTTTCAATAAGTACAAAATAAGATAAAAAAAAAATAAAAAATAAAAAAAATAAGAAAAAAAATAAATAAATAAAAAAAAAAGATAAATAAAGCTAGAATACAATTTAGATATATACAATGTTACAAATGGAATTTAAATTAAATAGCAGTAATTACAGGCAGTATTAAAAAAAAAGATTCAGTAGTGACAGGTTGACATGGTGTGACTATGGTTGGTAATGACAAATTAAGCAATAAATAAAATAATATTTGTATGTAATATGACCATGGGTTGTACTTAGAATAGCAAGATAATTATATAATACAGTATATTATACATTATAATAGCAGCAGCAGTCAAGAGAGAGTTCAGGATGGGATGATGGAGTGTGACAGACAGAGCAGGGATGTTATGGATCTGTTCATGGGGGGGGGGGGGGTGTCAGTGGTCAGCATGGTGCAGTCTGTGGCCTCCTTTACTGTTCAACTGTGGCCTCCATTACTGTTCAACAGTCTGATGGCAGTAGGCACAAAGGAGCGCCTGAAGCGTTCAGTCTTGCACCGTGGTGGAATGATACGCTGACTGAACGAGCTCCCCATCAGCCACAGCTCATCATCCATCAACCTCCTCTCCGCCACTGACTCCAGACTGTCCAGTTCTAGGCCAACCACAGAGCGGGCCTTCTTTACCAGCTTGTTGAGCTTGCTGGCCTCACCCGTCTTGATACCTCCACCCCAGCACGCCACAGCAAAGAAGAGAGCACTAGCCACCACAGACTGATAGAAGGTCTTCAGGAGCCTGCTGCAGACACTGAAGGACCTGAGTCTCCTCAGGAAGAACAGTCTGCTCTGTCCCTTCCTGTAGATGGCATCAGTGTTGGTGGACCAGTCCAGTTTATTGTTTATTTGGACCCCAAGGTACTTGTATGAGAGGATGATAGCAAAGCTATCTTCTCTGATTGACAACACGTCACCCCCCCTCCAGGAGACCATAACAACACTAAGTAACTCGTTCAGTGACAGACTTCTTCACCTGGGGTGTCTCACGGAGAGATAGCGCAGGTCTTTTCTTCCTGCAGTGGTCAGACTCTATAACCAATAATATATATATATATATATATATATATATATATATATATATATATATATATATATATATATATATATATATATATATGTATGTGTGTATGTGTGTGTGTGTGTTGTAAGATATGCTTAGTTTTTACCTCTTTAATTTTAATATTAATTGCTAATAACTTTTTAATAATTGATATTTTATAGGCTCTTGTTTGCTTTACATATTTTTGCACAGTCTACTTTGTTACTGTGACACTTGAATGTCCCTGTTGTGGGAGTAAAGGACTATCTTATCTATCTTAAGATACGAAGGTCATACATATGTACATTTGAGTGTTCGGCCCCTTTGCTCTTACCAAGATCAAGGCTTAAACCTTAAAGCCTCTGGTAACCCAAAGCTACAAAACCTTTCTACCCATGATATTTATCATCACATGTACAGACTATCATATATCTAAAAAATATTAGAACTGAACTTTATTCAATCTTTTAATTATTATCAGTCAAGTTTTTGATAACATTGTGACACTAGATTAAAGTGGGCGGGGTTAACTTGGAGATTTATTATCACATAAAATATCTAACCCCAACTTTCCCTCTCTGTGAACATTCTTTCACCTTCAGAGTATCTTGCTCTTTGCTCCCTCTGATAAAGCACAATGTTCACTCTGTAAATGCACCTTTAAAAAACAGAATATGTTATAAATAGAGAAGTAAAGAAACCCCATCTGTGTAATTCTGGAAAGAGATTACAGAGATCTGTCATCCTGAACAAACCGGCAATTAGAGTTGAGCTAAAAAATAATGGGCAGAAGATGAATGGACAGAGTGGTCTTTAATCAGAGCTTATGCTTCTGTTGACTAAACAGTTTCCTCTCTGCGAGGCGAGCAAACAGACGGAGCCTTTTAACACATCATCTTTATAAGCCCCAGGATCCTGCAGGAGGTGGTTAATACCTACTTTGCTATTGTTGTTTATTGGGAGGTCATTCTCTGTTTTATATTCCTACAATCTGTGGAAGCAGAGCTGAAAGTTTTTCTTTGCTGGGTAAAAAATTGACGAAGGAACTGAAATGATGTCAAAGATTAAAACAGCATTAATCATTTAGTTTGCATAAAAACAAAACAAAAAGTGTACATGTAGTGAAATGCACACAATGTAGCTTAAAGTTATCTGAACTCAGTTTTGGAGCTGTGCATGCTTAACCCTCCCACTATCCTTGGGGTCGATTGGACCCTGTTCAATGTTCAACGTCTCTAAATGAATGATTAACATCATTTTTTTGGCTTCATATTTCATGACTTTTCCTCATTTTAATGGGGACAACTGAAAAAACATAAAAGGAAAATGTTGATATTTTCCTATTTCGTGTAACAATAAAATTACACATCGGTGTTCCTTGTTTTGGATGATATTGAGGTCACTATAACTTACATTTGTATAACCTAAAAGAAACATAAAGTACCTGAGACATAAACCATGGTAACAATCAGTTTCTGGAGGTTTAAGTTGCTGGGGTCAAATTGACCCCCAGGATAAAAGATGTTAGAAAATTTGAGGGTAACAAGAGGGTTCCATTCTTGGACTGCTGTTTTTCGCAGATCCTGTTGAATTTGTGTTGAGTACCTCAGAAGAATTGAATTGCTAATACCTTCATGACTTAAGAGCCTCTGGTAACCCAAATCAACAAAAACGTTCTACCTGTGA